>NC_050443.1:79814158-79908487 GCF_903995425.1 Onychomys torridus
TCTAGTCATCCACTGACTCAAACTGGCGTATCTGCTACCTACCTGAAGACTATACTACTCAGAGTGTAACTCAGAGTGTCCGTCACTGCTCGTGCCTGACCTGGCACTGAAGTCTTCCTATTTTACCTGTAGCAATTCTGCATCTTCCTTAAATCACCACCTTACTCTTCCCACTAGACTCCGTCTCCACTCTCTCCTCCACTATTTCACTCTTCACTGGTCCTAATTAATCAAAGCCTCGCCAACCCACTTGTACTTCACAGTTTGACTCTGTCCTGTCTCCCTAATCTCTTTTCTCACCAGTTTTCTGTGTTTAAGTTTTAGCCAAATGTGGAAGCCTCCTAAAATTCCACCTCTCTTTAAACACACACACACACACACACACACACACACACACACACACACACACACACACACTGGATAAATCACAGAGGCAGGGTTATGCCTGAGTCTCTAGTCTGTGTACCCTCACCCATTCCTATGTCTCTATTGTGCCACCTATGAAGATGCAAAAAGAAATGCGTTATAACAATGGGTTATATGCAGAAGAATGAAGAGAAAAGCAGGAGTGAAAGGTCATCCTCCCTGCAGAGCAAGTTCAGGACAAGCCTGGGATGCATGAAACCCTGTCTCAAACAAAACAAAATGACAACAACAACAAACACCCATCTCTAAGTAGTTCACCAGACACATAGTGCCATAAACCCATCCTGGACTGAATGCTGAGGATGCAAAGATTAAAATACAACCTGTTTTTAGGGGCTCACAGTCTACAAAAGATCTATTTTTTTTTCCTTTTTCGAGACAGAGTTTCTCTGTGTAGTTTTGGTGCCTGTCTTAGATCTCGCTCTGTAGACCAGGCTGTATAAAATATCTTAAGGACTTAGATCCTGTCTGCTTTATTTCAGCATCTAGCAAAGGATTTATAGATTTATAATCTAACCTCTAACCTCAATTTTCAGAGCTGATTGACTCTATGTGAATCACTCTGACATTCAATTGCCTAATAATAACTGAGAATAGATACCTTCTATTGAGTGACTACTATGTGCAATGTATAATGCTCAGTGCATTATTTAGCCATGAACTTGTCTCTTTAAATAATTTTGTGTTAGTTGGGGTTCTCCAGAGAAACAAATCTAAAAGGATATGTATGTACAAACACACACACACACACACACACACACACACACACATACACAAATGTGAACCTATTTATCTATATACATATCTGTCATGTACCTATTCAGATTTTATTGTAAGGAATCAGCTCATATTATTATGGAGATTGAGAAGTCTCAAGATCTTCAGAGTGAATTGGCAGGCTGGAGACCCATTAGGGTCTAAGGCCTGAGAGCCATGAGAATTGATAAATGTAGTTACACTCTGAAGGCTGGCAAGCAATATAAAGGTCTTATATTTCAGCCTGAGCTGGATGGCAGGAAACAAATGATATCCCATGTCAAAGGACATCAATTAGTAAACATTCTTTTATTTGGAGGAAGGTCAACATTTTGGTTCTATGTAGGCTTTCAACTGATTGGATAAGGCCCACTCACATTAGGGAGGGCAATTTGCTTTACTTATTCTATTCATTTAAATGTTAATTGCATTCCAAAACATCATAACAGAAACATACAGAATGTTTCACCAAGTATCTGGTTGCCACATTGCTCAGGAAAGTTGGCACATAAAATTGACCATAATAGCCTCCTTGTCTTCTGCACCAGATGGGAGAAATAGATTTATCTACACAGCTGTTGGTGGCTCTTTGGAATTTCATCCTAGGGAGTGTAGATGAAGCACTAGGATCTTGGCAGGAATGCTGACAACAAACCACACTGTCACTGAAGCCTAATTCATATTTACCATGTTTTTTGTCTTTTTATGTTTACCATTTTAAAAAGGATTTTGTTTTTGAGACAGGTTTCTCTGTATAGCCCTAGCTGTTCTGGAACTTGCTCTGTAGACCAGGCTGGCCTCAAACTCACAGAGATCCACCTGCCTCTGCCTCCATACTGCTTGCATGTATAGAGGATTTTATTTTTATTTATGCTGCGTGCGTGTCTGTGTTTATAAATGTGCACTTGTGAGTGTAGGTACCCCAGGAGGAGAGAGAGCGTGTCCAACGCGCAGAGGTGAAGCTAAAGGAGGTTGTGAGACTTCTGACACAGGGGCTGCAACCTAGCTCAGGTCCTTTGCAAGAGCAGTGGGCTTCTCAACAGCTGAGCAGTCTTTCCAGCCCCTAGTCACCAGCTTTTGCACCTTTTCTTTGTTAAGAACAGCAACAGTAGCCAGCCTGGTCTACAGAGTGAGTTCCAGGATAGCCGGGGCTGTTACACAGAAGAAACCAAGCAACAAAACAAGGCAACAATAGAAAAAATCATAAAAGAGATCACCACATATTTGTTATTTCACTCAATGCTGACTTTATTATGTACTCACAGACTCCCTCTACACAGAGTTTATATGCCTAGCTTGGTATCCTGAATTTCTTATTGCTCTATAATAGTTTATACGTGCCATTTAAGGGCAGGAACCATGGGATATTCATTTTTGTGTTCCCAGGATTCTATCCAAGGAGCAAAAAGTATTTCTAGGAAAATAGTTGGTAGCTGGGTGTGGTGGCATAAATTCTAATCAAAGCACCCTGAAAGCAAACACAAATTCAAGTCCAGTCTGGTCTACACTGGATACTCTATCTCAAAAACAATACAAGGCTGTTTTTATTGTGTAAATAAATAAATTGGTACGTTGACATTATCTCATGTAAGAAGGGGTGTGTCAGAGTGAAAACATTTCACATAAACAAGGCTGCTTGAAATTCAGCTCTCAGTTCATAGATCCCAGACAAGTCTTTTAATCTCTTGATTTCTCAAATCTTTATCTGTAACACCGGGCAATATCTCTCTAGGAGGCTTGTGAAGAATAAAGTGAGCACAAAGTATCACACACAGTGGCCACTCAATAAAATTATTATGAGGGAATGGAATGTTAGGAAGGTTCACACAGGGTTAATCAGCTCCCTAAATCGAGATTGCAAATCAAGTTTTCTATGTTCTATATTCGACGCTGGAATGAATCAGATACGAGTCCTAAAGGATTTCAATCAAATATGAGGAAGAGACAGTAAATAATATATAGTCTCATAGGTGAAATACCAAAATTATGTGAAAAGCACTCGAGTAACAAAGAATGGCAACTAATACTGCCCAGAGAAATCACAGGGAGCGAGACACACCCTGGGATGACAGTGGAATTTAGGGAGATTTCTATTCTTTGGGTTTTTAAAAACTGCCGGAACCAAGGTGCTGCGGGCGTAGAGAGAATCTCGGTCGGATTTTGTAGACGGACCAGATAAAGACTTTTCCGGCCGTGTTTCAGAAGCTCAGGGGTCGTGACTGGTGGGGCTGATCTTCGGTTTGCTCAGAAGCTGCAGTAAGCAAGAATGAGCGGAACCCTGGGAAAGGTAACGCAGATTCCACGCACGCTGGGTGCAGGGGAGGCGGAAGAAAAGCAGAGCTGGAAGGTGGTGGCGAGCAGATATCCGGGCCTAGAACTCTGCGAACAGGCCCGTCCCAGCAGTCCTTGCGGTGTTTCACTGTCAATTCCTCCCTCCGCCAAGGGTGAACTTTGCAGTCTCGCGCCACGCCCCCTCCCTTGTCACTTGGCTGCTTTGGCCAGGAAGAGCCCACTTAGGGAATTAGGACGCCGGGATATAGACCCCATAAATTGTCTGACCTTGGGCAGGTCATTTCATTTTTACATTTAACCAACTTTAAGAATCTTACTTTGCTGAAGTGGTTGGGATATGAATGAAGTTATTCGGTGATGAGGAACATGATAATGATAAACTACATGGGGAAAAAAAAAACAACAACCTTATTTAAGAATCTGTCAAAAAAAACCAGACTGAACCAACAATTTTGTTGTTACTCTTTGGCTTCCAAAATCTTATTTAAGAGACTATGGAAGAACTAGCTGAGCCTTCATTTTGTTTGTTTGTTTGTTTGTTTGTTTCCCCCTCCTTCTTCTCCTCCCAGTCCCTCCTCCACCCAGCCTTCATTCTTTTTATGAGACAGGGGTCTTAACTTGTAGCCCGCACTGCTCTTGAACTTACAGTCCTTCTGCCTCAGCTTCCCCAGTGCTTGGATCACAGGCATATTCCACTGACCTAGCCAAATCACTATTCTTAAATCCGGTTCCTATTTCTCTCTTACCATAACAAATTTAACAGATCTCAGTTGGGCTTTTCATTTGTATCGTGCTGCTTAGATTTTTGATATTCTCTTTCTCTCATCATATCAAGATTTTATTTTAGGCATTAATTGTAGACATTAAATGTAAGAATAAATCTGTCATTGCCATTTATGGGTGTGGGATTAAACTTGAATGTCTCTAAACTTGAGTTTCTCTCTTCATCCTTTATGGAAGGACTCACTGGTTCTCTAGCCAATTTGTGAGAACAGGTCTGATACAAAGATAATAGAAATAAGTCAATTTCAACATTCCAGTCTATTCTCTGGTTCTGTTTGTCTTCCTTCCAAGGAATCCTGGAAGGGAGGATCAGTGTTTTGAGAATGTGATTCCCAACTATCCATACTCCAGAAGAGCCTTTGGAAACCTGACATTAAGACTATCGTCTGACAAAGTCAGGCATTGGGTAGTGCCTTTAATCCTAGAACTTGGGAAGTAGAGGCAGGAGGATCATGAGTTCAAGGACAGCCTTTGTTACAGATTGAGTTTGAAGCCCTGTCTCAAAAAAATAAAAAAATAAAAAAAACAAGCAAATAAATAAATAAATAAAAACCCAATAAGTATGATAGAGGATACTGTAAGCAGACTGAGTACTTTGTAAGAGATGAAAGATGGTGCTAATAGAGATATTGGTATTTTGTAGTCATTTGTATAGTTTTATTGTTCTTCACATATTATTAAGCAATCCCAGCAGACAGAATAGATGTGGACATTCAAATGTCAGTGGTTAGAAAATCTGTGCTCCTAATGACCTATAGGAAAATAGATGTTGATGGTCAATACAGTCGTGTTGGAAGAAGACAGCCACAGGAAACACTAGAAGCAGCAATATTTGAAAGATCTTAAACAAACTTGAAAGCATTGATCATTGTATTCAAATACTTGAGGTGCTAGTGTGAAGAACTGTGTTTATTCTGTTATACAAGAGTGGGGAACTAGGTTCAAACCATGGAAGACACAGGGAGATTGGTTTAGATTTTCTAGATGTGAGACCCTTCTGATAGTAAGAGGTGTCTGCAAATGTTTGGGTTCTGAACCAGGGTGGTGTTTAAGTAGCAGATGAATTGTTATGGATGGGGCACAGGGGTGCTGTTAGCCCTATGGGTACTGGCTAAGGACAGTGAAGAGAAAGTGAAGCTTCTGGGTTTCTTTTCTTATTGCCTCCTATTCTCTTCTTCCTCTTTTGAATTAGGCTACTTTGTTTTATTTTATTGAGCTAGTATCTCACTTTTTGCCCAGGCTGACCTTGAACTTCCAGGTTCAAGTGATCCTCCTGCCTCAGTCTCTAGGTATTTGTCATTTCACTCAGTTCAACTTGACATTTCTAATGGGTGAATCCAAGCAGGAACTACCCAGTGCAAAAGGAATCTTCCTGGAGAGGTGGTTCAGTGGTGGGAGCATTTGCAGCTCTTCAGTTACAGGTTCACTCCAGCATGTAACTTCAGCTGCAGGGGACCCCAGGCTGTCTCCTGGCCTCTGTGGGAACTGCATGTATGTGGTACATACTCAACATCAATAGAAATAAAAAATAATAAGTCTAAAAAACTACATACCCTTTGTAAGAACTGGAATGCATGTCAGGGTGTTGTTTAGTCCAGGGAAGAGCCATCATGTAATAGCAGAACTTGCCTTGCAATGATAGGATATGCTAGATCAGTGGTTCTTCAACCGATCTTAACATGCACTATGTCCAGGTATCCTTTGAATATCTTGAGTGTTTATGTTGTAAATATTAGAATTCTATGACTTCTGATTCTTTTTCATTATTATTTTTTTTTCAAGTAGAGCTACATTCTGGTAGCTTAGCCTGGCCTCAAATTTGGAATCCTCCTGCCTCAGCTTCTGAGTACTGGGATTTCAGGGGTGAGCTACGAGATCCATTTTAATTTTCATTTCTTTTTTCCCTATTTTGAAATTAATTTCTTTTTTAGGCAGTCTCATGTAATGGGGCTAGCCAATGAATTCTGTATAGACAAGGCTTGCTATGAATATCTGATGCTCCTACCTCCACCCAAGTGCTGGGATTACAGGTGTTTGCCACTATGTTTGGTTTTATGTGGTGCTAGATGAGCACTATACATACTGAGCTATATCCTCAGCCACTAGGAAATTTTTTCTTAAGTTGGCAAAGTAATGTGTTTCAATAGTTTTTTCATATTCCTGTATGTGTGTGTGTTGACAGAGAGACAGTCTTACTGTGTAGCCCTGCCTGGCCTTGAAGGTATGAGATCCTTACTTACATCAGCCTCTCAGGTTCTGTCATTTCTTTCTTTAGATAACTTACCAACTATTCTCTTCCATGCATTCCCTGCCTTCCCAAGTGGCTACTAAATAAATGTCTTGTTAGATTTAGTTATGTATGTATGCATGTGTGTGTTTTTATATGTTAGCACAGTTTTAGATTTACAGAAAATAAGATAGTACAGAGGATACCTATGCATCCTACACCCTGTTTCCAGCTAATGCCTTACATTAGTAAGGTACATTTGTAAAATTATTGGCTCAATATTGATTTCTTATTATTAACTAAAATTCATTGTTTATTTAGATTTCCTTAGTTTTAAAAACTCCATCTTTTTCTGCTTCAGCTTTCCTTCCAAGATACCACATTACATTAAGTTGTTATATCTCCTTAGATTTCACTTGCTTACTTTAGGATTATGTTTGCATGCTTTTTGCTGTTTAGAACTGTGAGGTTAATTATCTTTTGAGGTCATCATATTGCTAAGTAATGCCATCCAATAGTTTTGACACTGAAAGATTGATTTCTCTCTTCACGGTCAGTGTCTGTAGTTTTCTTATGCATTAGCAAAGATCTGTAGAGTCTATGTTACACTGATGTAACTTGCTATGAATTATTTATTTTTAGGTCTGTTAGAATTCGCAATTCAGCTTCTAAAGACTGTACTCTTTGGCTTAGCCTTCTTTGTTTCCTTAATAGCATTTACCACGTTTGTAATATTTTATGTGTTTGTTTTGTATGTTTTCCAAGGCAGAACAGAATGCAAGTTCCATAAATAAAAATTATCATCTTTGTTTGTTCATTGAACCCCTGTTGCCTAGCACATAACCAGTCTCATGGTAGCTGCTCAGAAATATTGGGTGACAGGACAATAGTTAAATGTAATAGCAGCCAAAGCTAATTGCCTATATTTTTTGTTATGGTAAAATCTATGTTTTTCCCTCGTGCAGTTAATAGTTTAGTAATAACATTGTATACTCACATTATTTGATTATATAAAAGGATACCCCAGATGCTGGAGTTTGGATAGGGGAACTAGTAATTTAGAGCCTTAACCATTGCACTAAAAAAGCATTTATCTGCATATTACACTTTTTTTTTCTTTTTGGGTTTAAGTTTTTTGTTAAAGCGGTTAATTTATTTGCTGTTAGCATACTTCATAGAAGTATGTCAGATAATGCAGATGACACAGTCACATGACTTTTATTTAGCTTTTCAAATGAAAGATATTCCGCTCTATAATGAAGATGAATTGCTTCAGTACTTGACAGATCTAGTTAATGGCGTGAATCTTGACACTTTTTATTCTAGTAGTATGTGATAAAGGAATGTCAAACTACATAAGTCCTAAAATCTCCTTCAGGAGAATCTATTGTTGTTATCAGGCTGTTGTCTGGAAGGCCAGAGGGACTTTTAGGAATGTCATTAAGTGGTTTACAGTGGTTTTTACTGCAAATATAATTGTTATTGATTATTAGGAAATAGGATGGCAAGGAGACATGCATACCTAATACTGCTTTTTTCACTTCATAATACTTTTTTCTGTCAACATTTTTACAACATTTTTTCTGTCAACAACTACAATGTATTAGATAGGGAAAAAGTATCAGAGGCTAGTGATCTTAAACACTGAAATAGTATAGTATCGGTCACCCTCTTGTCTTGGGTCACCCTCTGAAAATTCCTTATGGATAGGGTCTATTAAACCACTTAAAGTTTTTCAGTAAAGTACTTAAGTGTTTATTAAGCACTCTATTTTCCAGACCTCTTAGAAAAATTTTTACATTTAATTTTCATAATAGCACTATATACAATAAATCCTGTTTATTGTTTTTATTTTATAGATAAGGAAGCTGAAACATAAAAAGAGGTTGAGTAATTTGCCAAAGGTCAGTGGCCAGTACTGACATAGGAAACTAGTACATTGTGCTCTTAATCACTATCAAGTTTTAAGGTTTAAAAATAAGATACAGAAAATATTTCCATTGGGACTCTTTAATTTGCAAAATGAAGCTGCAAGAAGGACAAAATGGCCTGATAACTATCTAATGTAGTAGCTCTCAAACTGATCTACTGACCCCCAGAGATCTCACAAGAACCTGCAAGGGGGGATCCATAAATCCCAGAGGGGTCCAGAATATTAAGATATATGCTTTTCCACTCTTATTACCTTATAAGTAAATAGTGTAGTTTCTAAGAGCCTACCTGGTATGTGACACATGTCAGAAGCAGCTATAAGAATATGACTGTATTCTGTTGAGTTACACATTAAGGAATTTTGCAAATAATTTAAAATATGCCAATCTCATTAAGTTTTTGTTTGTAAAATAGTTGTTTTCATAAAAATTATGTTGACATGCAATGAGATTTATTACTATTTTAGATCTATTAAGTACTTTTAATTTTTCATAGTTAGATTTCAGTATAGTGAATACTGATGGAATCTACATAAACAGAATTCTTTAGTGTCCTCAACAATTTTTAAGAACTACCAATCCAACCACAAATAGTGGTACTTGCCTATAATCTCAGTACTTAGGAGGTAGAGGCTAGAGGATCAGGAATTCCAGGTTCTCCTCAACTACATAGGTATTATCCACTGAGCCATCTGGCTGGCCCTACCTTATTTATTTATGTCAAAGTTCCCACTGAACCTAAAGTTTACCGATTCATCTAGACTGGCTGGCCAGCAAGCTCCAGGAATCTTGTCTCTGCATCTGCAGTGCTGGGATTACAGGCATACACATTCTACCTGCCTTTTTTTTTTTTCAAATGTCCAACCCGGGCACTTAATGCCCAAGTGCTTTGCTTTGCTGACTAAGTCATTTCCCTAGTCCCTAGGTTGCTCCTTCCTAGAGTTAGGAACAGTGATGAATGCTTGTAATTCCTGCACGGGCAGTTGAGACACGAAGATTGCTGCAAGTTTGAGGAAAACATGAATTACATAATGAATTCAAGGCTCCCCTTGACTATATAGTGAGACTGTCTCAAAAAGGGGGTGGGGGCTTTTAAGAGCATTTGTTTTGCAGAGAACCCAGGCTTGATTCCCATCCTGGGCTACAACCATCCATAATTGAATCAATGGAACCAATGCCCTCTGACCTCCCTGGGCACTAGGCCTGTATGTACATGGCTCATATACATGCAGGTGAAACATTCATACACATAAAATAAATCTAAAAATACTATCTTTTAAAAAAGTAACAAAAAGGACTGGGTTTGATGGTGTATTCCTTTAATCCTGGCACTTGAAGAGGCAGAGGCAAGTGGATTTTGGTGAATTTGAGGCCAGTGTGGTATAAATTATGAGTTTTAGTCTAACCAGGGCTACATACTGAGATCCTGTTTCAAAAAGTAAAAAGTGAAGGAGTGGAGATACATTTCATTGATGGAGCTCTTGCCTAGCATATGGATGGGAGGACTTAGGACTTAAACTCTTCCCAAGCAATTTTGAGGGATGAAAAATACAATTAGAAAAAATTACTTTTTACTCATTTTTCTTCTCCTTCTCCTCCTCTTCCTCCTTTTGAGCTGAGGATCGAACCCAGGGCCTTGCGCTTGCTAGGCAAGCACTCTCCCACTGAACTAAATCCCCAACCCTCTTCATCTTCTTCTTTTTTTTTTTTTTTTTAAAGGATGTGTTCTATGTGTGTGTGCATGTATTTGTGTATCATGTGCATTCATGGCCTACTGAGGTCAAAAGAGAGGGTATTGTATCCCCCTTGGAACTGAGTTTAAGAGACAGTTGTAAGCTGCCATGTATGTGAGTGTTGAGACTTGAACCTAGATCCTATAGAAGAGCACCAAATGCTCTTAACTGCTGAGCCATCTCTCCAGCCAGTGTGTATGCATTTGTATGTATGTGTAAAGGCGAGAGGTCAACCTCAGGTGTTATTCGCTCTTCAGGAGCCATCCACCTTAATATTTTAAGACAGTTTCTTACTTGGACCTGGAGTTTGTCAATTAGGCTAGGCTGGCCTGCCAGTAATCTTTAGGGATTCACTGGTCTCTTCCTTCCCAGTACTGGGATAACAAACTATACCCAGCCTTACTATAAGTGCTGGAGAGTGGCCTCACACTTACATACCAAGCACCTTACTGATGGAGCTTTCTCCCTAGTTTTATTCTCCCCCTCCCCCCCCCTCTTTAAGACAAGGTCTCAAGTAGTCCTGGATGACCTTTAAAAAAAAATTAGGGGCTGAAAAGGTGGCTCAACAATTAAGAACACTTGCTGTTCTTTTCAGCCCCTAATTTTCTCTGAAAAACAAGCAGAAACAGGAGCAAGCAGGCATACACTGCTATCATCCCAGCATTTAAGAGGTTGAGGCAGGCTGGGTGGGGGGTGGTGCACCTTTAATCCCAACTCTCTTGGGAGGCAGAGGCAGGCTGACCTGAGTTTGAGGCCAGCCTGGTCTACAAAGTGAGTTCCAGGACAGCAAAGACCAAACAGAAACCCTGTCTTGAAAAAAACAAAACAAAAACAAGTCTTGTGTACATAGTGAATTTAGGTTGCAGCAGGCATGTTTTGTTTTGTTTTTTGGAGACAGGAATTCACTGCCTAGCACTGTTTGACCTTGAATTTACTATGTATGCTGGGCTGTTCTCAAATTTACAGAGAATGCCCACCCTTTGCATTTCCAGTGCTGAGATTAAAAGCATGCCCCACCATGCCCTGCTAATTTTATTTTTATGTGTATGAATATTTTGCCTGCATGTTTATATGTAAACCATGGGCATGTCTGGTGCCCTCTTGAGTTCAGAAGAGAGTGATATTAAAGTTATAGACAGTTGGGAGCTGCCATGTGGGTAGCAGAAACCAAATCTTCATCCTCTAAAAAAGCAGCAAGAAGTGCCCTTAACCCCACTGAGCCATTTGTCTGGCCACATAGGTTGTTGTAAATTCGTCTCTCCTTTTTTTTGTCAATGTCCTGTCTGAAGTCCTCAAAAACAATAATAAAAAAATTACTGATTTTTGACTATCTGCTTCTGTTTAAGAGATAAACACAATTTTTTTATTTTTTACCTGTTCTATAGATACTGGATTTCACTTGTAGGCCCATTTGAGTTATTTTTTTTGCAGTGCAGGTTCTAATGTTAGGTCTTTAGTTCTTGTTGACCATATTTCCTGTAGAACTACTACCTTTCTGGACAGAGTAATCCTGGTTGACATTATTGTTTCTCTCACATGCCCCCCGTGGTGTGTGTGTGTGTGTGTGTGTGTACACACGCGTGTGCGTGCACATGCCGCAGGTCAGAAGACAACATTGGATGTTGTCAAGTCTTGTCCTCCCTGTTTTTAAGACGGTCAGGCTAGGCTGGCTGACAGACCAGGGAGCCCCAGGAAACCTCCTGCCTCTTCCTCCCCAGTGCTAAGATTATAATATGCCTACATGGCTAGCCCCTCTCCTCTTTAAACCTTCCTTTTGGGGATCAAACTCAGATCCTCTTGCTTGCTTGTGCAAGTACTTCACTGAGCTCTCTTCCCAGCCCACTATTATTATTGTTTTTGTCAGTTTGCGAAGGTAGGCTGGAGGAGGCAGTGTCTCACTATTGTGTAGTGCTGAAAGTTGAACCATGGACTTTATACATACTAACTAGGGAAACATTTTCCTAACTGCTATGTTCTCAGCCACAGTAAATGGGTTTCTGTCTCTGTGTTTTTGTCGGGTCTCCCCACATACACATCCCCCTTTGTCTTTATATAGCATAAGCTGATCTGGAACTTGCGATATTTCTGCCATAGTCTCATGAGTGCTAGTACTACCAGTATGAGCCACCATGCCTGGGTTATGAATTTCTTGTTCATAGCCATACTTTTAGCTTAAAGTAGTGAAAAACAGAAAATGGAGATTTACTCAATGTATGGTGTATTTGAAAAGTTAAAGCCAGGGATTGGAAAGATGGCTCAGTGGTTAAGAGAGTTGTTCTTCCAGAAGATCCTAGTTTTATTCCCAGCACCCACACTGCAGCTCACAAGTACCTCTAACTTCATTTTCAGAGGATTCAACATCCTTCGCTGGATTCTTCCGGTACCAGGCACACATGTGACGCACAGGCATATACATAGGCAACACACCTATACTCATAAAATGCAAATTTTTAAAAAAGAAAAGATAGGCTTGGCTGCCCATACCTGTAGTTTCTGCACTCACAAGCTTGAGGCCAGCCTGGTCTACAGTGTGAGATCAATGGGGGTCTTTTTTAAGTTAATTTGTGGTTTTGCATTCTTAAGATAATTTCCTTTGGGAGAGGGTCTGACAGATGGCTCAGTAGTTAATAGCATTGGTTGTTCTTCCAGAGGGCCTGGGGTCCATTCTCATTACCTACACAGTGATTCACAACCATCTTTAACTCCAGTTCCAGGAGATACCACATCTCTTCTGGCCTCTGAAGGGTACCAGACATGCACATAAGTGCAAACTAAACACTCATCACATAAAATAATAAGTAAATAAATAGATATTTAAAATTTTACAGTATATGTAACACTTGTAAATTCCAGCATTTCAGAGGCTGAAGCATGAGAATTTCAAGTTCAGTGCTAGCTTTGGCTATATAGTGAGCTTTTCAGAAAACAGCAACAATAACAAAAAACTCATACTCAATATGAATTAATTGAACAAAGTTAAGGAAGGGGAATATAATGACTCAAATTCAGGTATACAGTCAGATCCTGTCTCAAAAAGCTAAGAATGTAGTTCAGAATAGAGTTCTTGATCTGTTTTTTATTTCTAGCGCCATAAAAAGTAATAGGAAAACAAAGATGACAGCATCATCATTGTATTTAAGAAAACTAAACTCTGCTGGGCATGACAGCCCATGCCTTTAATCTCAGCACTAAGGAAGGAGGTAGATAGAGATGGGCCAGCCTAGTCTACATAGTGAGTTACAGGCCAGCCAGAGCTAAGGAGAGAAACCCTGTATCAAAACCAAAACAACTAGCCAAAAAAGAAACTAAATCTTAGCTCTGCCAGCTTATAAATTAATGTGTGTGCGTTTTCTACCTCCTTGAATTTTAGTGCTGTGGATTAAACCCATAGCCCCACAGATTATGTAGAAAATATAGATAGAGTAGTATGTGGGGAAGAGGGTTGAGATTAAGGCTACCATGCTCTTTCCAATCCTTGCACATCTCTATGTGTTTAGCAATCCAGAGCCTCTCCGGTTCCTGTCTTAAAATTTTTATAAGGAAAATTCTCTACTTTGGCTATTACTGTTTAGCTTAACCCTCTGCTTCTATTCTCTTCCTAGAGATGGGGCTAAAAGTTCCATCTCTAATCATCTGATTGGTTCTGGCTACTAGTTTCTCATCCTTGAGATTTTCAGAAGTCACCTTATTGACATTAAGTTAGGGTTTATTACAAATAATAAAAAAATGGTCCATTCAGTTTTATTACTTCTATCATAAGAAAAATACAAGGGTTTTACAAGCTGTGTACCTTAAACTTGGAAGAAGACAAAAATACACATTTTTTTAAAGTTATGTTACATCCATAAGTTCATGTTAAGGTCATAATTTTTTTTTTAAGATTTATTTTATTTATTACATATACAGTGTTCTGTCTGCTTGTATGCCTGCAGGCCAGAAAAGGTATCAGGTCTCTTCATAGATGGTTGTGAGCCACCATGTGGTGCTGGGAATTGAACTCAGGACCTCTGGAAGAGCAGTCAATGCTCTTAACCTCTGAGCCATCTCTCCAGCCCCTAAAGTCATAATTGGCAGTATCTTAGCATGTGGAGTTTTGGAGAAATAGTTAAGCTAATACTGGAGAAATTTAACCACAGTAAGAAGGGAAATACCAGACGTTTGAGATCATGTTGAAGCTTCTGTGCACTAAGGAAGGCCAAGGATTGGCCTAAAAAAACAGAAGAAGGTCTGGAAAAGGATTAGAGCAGGTTCATCCTCAGAAGGAATCAACACTGCTAATACTTTTAACTTGTGAGAAAATTAATTTCTATTGCTTAAACTACTTGTTCTTTATTATGGCATCTCTAGTAAATTATGTGTAATGTTATTTTTGCAACAACAACAACAAAAAATCTAGCGCTTCCTGACAACTGTAACAGTAAATATTTATCTTCATTTACTGTTAAACTAACATTTAAAAAAAATTCTATGTGTGTGAGTGTTTTGCCTGAATGTATGTCTGCACCATCTATGTCTCTGGTGCTTGTGGAGACCAGAAGAGGGTGTGGAATCCCCTGGGATTTCAGCTATAACAGTTGTGAGTTGTCATGAATGTCTGGGAATCAAACTAGAGTCAACTGTGAGCTACCATGTGCATGCTTCTAATCAAACCAGGGTCCTCTGCTGAGCTATTATCTCTCCAGCTTCACTACTAACTTTTTTTTTTTTTTTTGAGTAGTCAGATTAGACCCCCTCCTTTTTTTTTTTTTTTTTTTAAATGAAATCCAGCTTTGTTCTTATTTTCAGGTATTAGTGTATTTGTTTTCATATGTAATACTATTACCTAATATTTGGTTATTTGCTATGTCTATCTGTCCTGTTGTGAATGCTTAAGGATTTTAATTCATTTAATTCTAAGAACTTTTCTGAGTGATTGGTTTCTGGACTGGCACAAGGAAAATATAAGATGTTCCTGGAGTTTCTGGTCATGGCAAAATGTAAAGAAGTGCTTAAAAGAGGAAGGGAGCATGTTGAGAGGGCTGAAGAGCAGTGACAGGATTTACTGAATATGTGCAAGGCCTTGGGTTTGATCTTAGCACCACAAAACAAAACTAGAGCCATTCTGAAAAGGTTCCCAGTAGAAAAAGCTGAAATAAGAGGAAAGGAAAGTTTTATACTTACGAAAGACTCTTAATTATGGGCTGACAAGATCGCTCAGTGGTCAAGAGTACTGGCTGCCCTTGGACCAAGGTTCAATTCCTAGTACCCACATGGTGGTTCAACAATCTATAATTCCAGTCCCAGCGATCAGACACCCTCTTCTGGCCCCTGAGGGCATTGCATGCACATTGTATACTAACATACATGCAGGCAAAACATCCATACTCATAAAAATAAATAAATAAAAATTTAAGAATAGTTCTAATTAATAAATCTGATTAGAAGTAAAGTAGATAAAAAATTTTTCCATTAGAACACTAGTAATAAAGGCTGTAGATAAGGTTCCTTTGATGAAAGCTAAAATTAGTGGACAGAGTTTGAGAACAGAATATTTGCTTAAGTTGAAACACTGAAGATAAGTCATATATGAAAGAATTTCCTCACTGAAGTTGTGGAAATATTAGAGTGAGTTTGAAAACATCTGAAGAATGTTTTATTTTTCCAAGTAGACAAATTCTTTTTTTGAGGAGAGGGAGATTTTTCAAGACAGGGTTTCTCTGTGTAGCCTTGGCTGTCTTGGAACTCACTCTGTAGACCAGGCCAGCCTAGAACTCACAGAGATCTGCCTGCCTCTGCCTCCTGAGTGCTGATCAAAGGTGTGCACCACCACCACCCAACTTGACAGATTCTTTTTTGAAGAGCTGATTCCACAGATTCAGGAATATCCCTTCAATATTGAACAGATAATACTCTGTAGAATAATTTTGATAATTTTTTTTTTTTTTTTTTTTTGAGCTAAGGATCGACCCCAGGGCCTTGCGTTTGCTAGGCAAGCGCTCTACCGCTGAGCTAAATCCCCAACCCAATTATTGATAATTAAATATTCACTATTAGTTTTAATTGGTGTTCTTTGCCTCAGTTTATTTTATGCCAGGCGGTGGTGGTGTACACCAGTAATCCCAGCACTCGGGAGGCAGAGGCAGGTGGATCTCTTGTCAGTTCGAGGCCAGCCTGGTCTACAGAGCTAGTCCAGGACAGGCTCCAAAGCTACAGAGAAACCGTGTCTCGAAAAACCAAAAAAAAAAACAAAAAACAAAAAAATTTATGTGCATTGGTATTTCCCCTGCATAGTTGTCTGTGTGGAGGTGTCAGATCCCCTGGAACTAGAGTTACAGACAGTTGTGAGCTGCCATGTGAGTGCTGGGAATTGAACCTGGGTCCCCTAGAAGAACATCCAGTGCTCTTAACCACTGAGCCATCTCTCCAGCCCCTTAACCTTTCTTTTTATCAGAATATCTTAATCACATATTTTTACTTGATTCAGTGTTACATAAGCTATTATAATGATGGGATAGGAAGAAAAACATTACAGAATTTAATGTTGTGTGAAGCTTGTTTCCATAGGAAGGAGCATTTACCTAAGCTAAAGGTAATTGATCAGTCACTTGGAATTTATTCTTATGAAAGGCAATGGTTCACAAATACTATTTATGGAACTGACTGTATTAGATTCCTATACAGAATGTTTTTAGAATATAAATGCTAGGGCTGGAGAGAAGCTCAGCAATTAAGAGCAGTGGCTGCTTTTCCAGATTCTCTGTCCTCAACAGGCAAAACACCCACATAGGTGAAATAGGTGATTTTAAAAATCTGAGAGTTGGGGATTTAGCTCAGTGGTAGAGTGCTTGCCTAGCAAGTGCAAGGCCCTGGGTTGGGTCCTCAGCTAAAAAAAAAAAAAAAACTGAGATCTTGGCTGGGTGGTGGTGGTTCACAACTTTAGTCCCAGCACTCGGGAGGCAGAGGCAGGCAGATCTCTATGAGTTCGAGGCTAGCCTGGTCTACAGGGCGAGATCCAGGACAGGCACCAAAATTGCACAGAGAAACTCTGTCTCAGGAAAAAAACAAAAAACAAAAAAACCCTGATATCTCCCAGTCACAAGCAACTGGGACATAGAGGGTAGTCATAGTCACCAGAGCAGCAGTGGCAGAATGTTGGTGGCTACCAGGCTACTTAGCATAACTGGCAAGAGAGCCATTTCCACCTGGGTGTGTGAGCGCATGAGAGTGTTGTGCAGAGTGAACACTGTGCTCTCCCTGTTTATGTTGATAAGCATGACTACCCCTTGTCTGATGTGGCCATGTTCGCTGCTGTCTGCCAGCCGGAAGGCCCTGAAAGAGAAGGCTGGTTGGGGCAGCTTGTCCAGGGATGAGGAAGTCCAATTATACCACATCCAGTTTTAACTAGAGCTTTGCTGAGAAGAACAGGAGGATTAACAAGTGGAAGACTGTTGTGGGCATAGCTCTTATTCTGATGTGGAAGAAACACTATGTGTACAGCCCCATCCTTCCTACCTTTGATCGAGACTGGGTGGCCAAGCTGATGATGGACATGAAAGTCAACCCCATTCAGGGCTTCTCCACCAAGTGGGACTATGATAAGAACAAGTGGAAGAAGTGAGACCCCCCCACTGCTTGCCAGCTTCCTCTCTGTGGGCATTCTGGAAGCTGCTGTGTCCAATGGTCCATGTTAATAAATGACCAGTTTATGAATTTTTTTTTTTTTCCGAGACAGGGTTTCTCTGTGTAGCTTTTGGAGCCAGCCTATCCTGGTAATTTATCCATTTTCACAGTATTCTGCTAATCTAGAGCATAGAAGTCTTTGTCTAGTGTCTTTAGTTTCTTTTTTCATTGATGATCTTTTCTTTCTTCCTTAGGTTTACTACTAGATACTTGAATTTTGGGGCGGGGTGGAAAGTTGGCTCAGCAGTTAAGAGCATTGGCTGCTTTTCCAGAGAACCTGGATTCACCTCCCAGCACCTACCCACATGGTAGTTCACAACCATCTGTAACTGTGGTCACAGGGGATCTAATACCCTCTTCTGACCTCCCTGGGTACCAGGCATGCAAATGTTACACAGCCATATATTCAGGCAAAACACCCAAATATATAAAAATAAATAAATAGAAAAGACGAAAACAGTTTGTTCCTTTAAATTTTTAAAATAAACTTAAATTAAAAATAAAAATTTAGGGCTGGAGAGATGGCTCAGAGGTTAAAGAGCACTGGCTGTTCTTCCAGAGGTTCTGAGTTCAATTCCCAGTGACCACATGGTGGCTCACAACTATCTGTAATGAGACTGGCGCCCTCTTCTGGCCTACAGGCATACTTGCAGACAGAACACTATGTAATATATATAATTAATAAATAAATCTTTAAAAAATAAAAATTTAAATTTAAATAAGGTATTTCCCTAATTTATTCCTCAATAAATTTGTGATTGGTATGGATAAAAGCTACAGATCTGTGTGTTAATTAGTATCTTACACTTTTACTGAAAGTATAAGATCTAAGAGTTTTCAGGTAGAGGCCATAGTCATGTCATGTCAAGCAGTAGTTGTGCATGCCTTCAAACCCAGTCAAGAGGCAGAGGCAGGTAAATCTCTGAGTTGGAGGCCATCCTGGACTACATAGTGAGTTCCAGAACAGCCAGAGTTCCACAGGGAAACTCTGTCCCCCAAAAAACAGGAGTCCAGAATCTTTTAAGTATAGAATTCTGTCATCTATGAGAGAGTTTCTACCTTTCCTATAACCCTCTTACTTACTGCTCTAGCTAAGACTAGGGTGGGTTTGTTTATCTGGGTTTTTTGTTTGTTTTTCAAGACAGGGTTTCTCTGTGTGGCTCTGTCTGGTCTTAAACCCACAGAGATTCACCTGCCTCTGCTGCCCAGTGCTGGGATTAAAAGTATGAGCCACCACTGTCTGGCTGTCTAGTGTTTTTTGTTTGTTTGGGTGGTATTTTTTTTGGAGCTGAGGATCAAACCCAGGGCCTTGCGTTTGCTAGGCAAGCACTCTACCACTGAGCTAAATCCCCAACCCTGTTTGTTTTTTATTTGTTTGTTTTTTCGAAACAGGGTTTCTCTGTGTAGTTTGGTACCTATCCTGGATCTTGCTCTGTAGACCAGGCTGGCCTCAAACTCACAAAGATCCGCCTGGCTCTGCCTCCCAAGTGCTGAGACTAAAAGCGTGAACTACCACTGCGCGACCTACTCTTAAGTTTTAAAATACAATAAGACAGCTGGGCATGGTGGCTCAGGACTTTAATATCAGCACTCTGGAGACAGAGGTTGACAGATCTCTGTGAGTTGGAGGACAACCAGGACAGCCAGGAGGAGTACATGGAGACACTCTGTCTCAAAAAATACAGTAGTCCATTTTCTATAGAGCTAGACTGAATCATGGTTTGGTTTCAAAAAAAAAAAAAATGGGTTGGGGATTTAGCTCAGTAGTACAAGCGCAAGGCCCTGGGTTCCATCCTCAGCTCAAAAAAAAAATATTTATGTGTATGAGTCTGCTGCCTATGGAGGTCAGAAGAGGACATTATGGATCGGAGTTAGGTATAGGTGTAAACCACAGTATGGGTGCTGGGAACTGAACCTGGATCTTCTGTGAGAATAAAAGTATCTCTAGCCCATTTGTTAATTTTCATTGAGAACAAAGAAAGTGTGTATGTGTGTGCTTTCGCTCACGCATTTGTGGAGTGAAGAGACAATCTTGCTATTGCCCTAGAACATACTATGAAGACCATAGTGGCTTTGAATTTGTAATATCCTCTTGGCTCTGCCTCTTGAGTTCTAGGATTATAGGTGTGTGTCACCCACACAGACCAGAGGTTTTTTCCTACAGTTTTCTGTAGCGTGAGAATAAGAATAAAAGTTCACAATACTAAACCATCTAGTATGTGCAACAGTATCATAGTTGAGAATTAAATACTGTTATGAGCATGGGTTTGAGACAGGGTCTCTCTATATAGCCTTGGCTGTCCTAGAACTCACTATGTAGACCAGAGTAACCTCAAAGAGATCCATCTACATCTGCCTCCTGAGTGCTGGGAATAAAGACATCGTGTCACTTTGCCTGGTAAAAAAATACTGTTGTTTCATTTCAGGGAAATGGTCTAAGCTACAAGAGCTTTTTTTTTTTTTTGGTTTTTCGAGACAGGGTTTCTCTGTGTTACTTTGCGCTTTTCCTGGAACTCACTTTGGAGACCAGGCTGGCCTCCAACTCACAGAGATCCGCCTGCCTCTGCCTCCCAAGTGCTGGGATGAAAGGTGTGCACCACCACCACCCGGCTTACAAGTGCTTTTTAAAACCGGAATTTTCCTTTAATATTCTCAAGATGCTATGATGGAAGGAAATATAAACTCTGATCTCTGTCCCTTTTGGAGAAGAGTATGAGTCAGAGGAAATAGAGTTTTGGTCTCAGAGGGATAGAGATGTTTATTCAACTGCCTAGAGATTTTTTTTATCTGTTTCTGAACCCAGTTGTGTTCCATTGTTGTGTTTTTCTGTCTTTAAGCCAGTATCCAGGGGTTGGATATTTAGCTAAGTGGTAGAGTGCTTACCTAGCAAGCGCAATGCCCTGGGTTCAATCCTCAGCTCCACAAAAAAAAAAAAAAAAAAAAAAAAAAAGAGGACTGGAGAGACAGCTCAGAGGTTAAGAGCACTGACTGCTCTTCCAGAGGTCCTAAGTTCAATTCCCAGCAACCACATGGTGGCTCACAACCATTTGTAATGAGATCTGGTGCCCTCTTCTGTATACATAGTATATAAATAAATCTTTTTGGGGGGTTTGGGGGGAGCTGAGGATCAAACCCAGGGCCTTGCACTTGCTAGGCAAGCGCTCTACCACTGAGCTAAATCTCCAAGCCAAATAAATAAATCTTTAAAAAAACAAAAAACAAAAAAGTGGGTGACGATGGCGCACGCCTTTAATCTCAGCACTCGGAGGCAGAGCCAGGTGGATCTCTGTAAGTTCAAGGCCAGCCTGGACTACCAAGTGAGTCCCAGGAAAGGCACAAAGCTACACAGAGAAACCCTGTCTGAAAAACCAAAAAACAAACAAAACAGTATCCACTATCGTACTGTCTGGACTCTGATAGTTGATCATAGTGTTGAAGTTGTTCAGTGCTATCAGGATTGCTTTAACTATTCAAAATTACTAAAGGTTTCTAAATAAACTTTGGAATTGATTTGGTAGTCTTTTCAAAAGGTTGTTATAACAGGGCTTGTGTTGTGTGTGATTTGGGGAGTCATTTTAGCATAGATTCTTTTACTTGTTTGTTTGTTTGTTTATTTATTTAATGTATGCATATGTTTGGCCTGCACGTGTGACTGACACAGAGTCCAGAAGAGGGAAATGGATCCCCTGGGACAGGAGTCACCTTGTAGGTGCTGGGAATGGAACCTTCTCTTCAAGGGAAACCATCTCTTCAGCCCCCATTGATTCTTCCTACCAGCTATATAATATATCCCTTCTATTTATTTAGGCTTTCTTGATTATTTTTGTTTGTTTTTCTCTCTGAGTGTTCTGTTGTATTGAATGTTGAGCTCTTACACATGCTGTTAAGGATTCTTTACTTGGTTGGACATGATGATGCACACCTTTAATCTTAGTACTCAGAAGGTAGAGGCAAGCAGTTCTTTGAGTTCTAGGCCAGCCTGGTCTACAGAGAGAATTCTAGGATAACCAGAGATATATATATATATATATATATATATATATATATATATATATATTTTTTTTTTTTTTTTTTTTTTTTTTTTTTTAAACCTGTCTTTAAAAACAAAAAAATGCTGGGCAGTGGTGGTACACGCCTTTAATCCCAGCACTCAGGAAGCAGAGGCAGGTAGGTGGATCTCTGTTGAGTTTGAGGCCAGTTTGCTCCACAGAGAAAGTACCAGGAAGGCCACAAAGAAACCCTGTCTCTAAAAACAAAACAAAACAAAACTGTTACACAAAGAAACCCTGTCTTTAAAAACAGAACAAAAAAAACAAACAAAAGGTCAAGATCCAGTTTCTAAAAATTGTATTGAATAAAAATTTGAGGCTGGCAAGATGTCTCAGAAGTTAAGAATACATATGTTTTTGTAAAGGACCTGAGTTTGGTTCCCAGCACCCATTTCAGGCTATTAACAACTACCATTAACTCCAGTTCCTGCTGGATTTGCCACCTTTGACCTTTATAGGCACCCACACTTATGTATATATGTCGTCCCCCCCACACACACACCCATGCACAGGTACATACATACATAATTTAAGCTAAAATAATACTTTTTAAAAGAAAACAAACTTTAAAATCATATTGAAATGTCAGTGACTAAGTGGTTTTTAACCCTTGCCCAAAATATTTACATTTTGGGGAGCATTTGAGAAGTTTATTTACCTGGTTCCTTTCTAACTTAAAGAATTTATTACGCTTTGTTTTGTTGCTTTGAGATTTTTGAGACAGGGTCTCATTATGTAACCATGGCTAGTCTGGAACTCACATTGTAGACTAGGCTGGCCTTGACTCACAGATCTACCTGGCTTTTACAATTGTTTTATATTAGAGTCTATGTGATGTGACTGGAGAAATAGAAAAGTAATTAGATGTGGTTCTTGTTCTTGGAGAATGCACTCATTAGTGAGGAAATTCCCAGTACTCTATTTCAGCCTAAGTGACACTTTTCCTAAAAATTCCAATGCAAAGTTGAATTGTAGTCAGACACAGTGTAATTTCCCTGTTATGCCCAGATCATGACCCCAAAGAGACCACTGAAGACCGTGGATGTCCAGAATGCAACAGCAAGGTTTATTGTTTAAGTTTACAGGTCTAGACAGGGAACTCATTCCTACACCCAATACAGTGAGGCAGGGAGGAGTTGCTCTTTTTTTGTGTGGCTAGCTATTTAAAGGCTAAAACTGCTAGCCCTTCAGGGCGGTTGAGGGGGAGGGTTGGGGGTTTTACACAGTGCAACTCGAATTGGTTTATTTTTATCTCAGTTCTCTTTTAATTGGGTGAGGATATGTAACCTTTGAATTTATTGGTTGGGGGTTACAATTATCATTTTGGGGGCAGTGTGGGACAAGTCCCAGGCTTTGTCCTTGAGTTGCCATGGGGGCTGGCTCTCCTAGCACGTAGTAACTGTGGGGGCTGGCTCAGTGGTCCAGGCTCTCTCCTTGAGCTGCCATGAACATAGTGTGGGGTCCCAGACAATAAACAACTAGCTGAACTTTGAGCAGTCAGAGTACGTGCAGAAAGGGAGCTACTGCAAGGACTATGTCTTTTGTTCACGGCCCTCCCAGAAACTGCTTGCTCAAGTCTCAGGAAACTGACATTGAGGCCTGGTCTCTGAGAGAAGACTGAGAAGCCTGTTATGGCATCTGCTTGGTCCTTTCATCCCTACCAGTGAAACAGAATCTGCCAGGCCATAACTGATCTGAGCTCTAGATGAGTTTCAGAACAGCTCCACATGCCATTTTTACAATCTTAGGGTCCTAGGACCAACCCTGATGACCCATCTCAGGACTCTTTGTCCTTCAGTGCTTTTTACTCCTATGGATCACGTTTGAGTCACTAAAATTGAGCATGAGCTGCTGAGTTTTGTTGTTTGTTTCTTCTCCCATTGGGTTCAAGTAATACCTGCTTTTGCTTTCAACATGATTGTTTTATTTCATTTTCCTCAACTTTTAGGTAAATACTTTTTCCTGTGCCTTTAATATGAAAAGATCATTATCTGTTACTGAGAAAGCCCTGTCAGCAAACTTTGGATAAAACCATTGAATATATTTTCCATTCAATTTAATTACAATTCTTTGAGCAGTGCCTGGGAACCTGATGTATTAAATATGTTCAAATCTCTCTATTTTATTTCAGTTGGAAAGACATCCTTGATCACCAGATTCATGTATGACAGTTTTGACAACACCTATCAGGTATTTTGTTTTTGCCAATTTATTTAATTTATTTCTTAATGCTACAAGAATTGGTTTAAGGTATTTTTAAAGTTCATTTATTTACATGCAATCACAGATACACAAGTGCATTCTATGGGCGATGGTGGTTTATGACTTTAATCTCAGCAGTTGGGAGGCAAAGGCAAGTGGGTCTCTGAGTTCCCTTCCAGGACAGTCAAAGAGAAACCCTGTCTTCACAAACCACAAAAGGGGGAAAAAGTGCTTTCAATAATTTCAGTAATGTATAAATGGTTATATAAACACAAAGTATAAATAATTTTGTCCATAGTCCTAGCCTTACTCAGTTCGCTTCTTTCAAAGTCTATTGAAAAATTATATTTAATATCTTGGAGAGAACTAGAAGTGATATTAGATTTTTTTAAATAGAGAATTCATCCAAGTCTGAGATTGGGAATTAATTTCAGTTTATGATGTCAGAGGATTCAGGCCTTCATGACAGGATAGTTGTAGTGGACTAACTAGTTCAGTTCACTTGTCAGTGCATCAGAAGCAGGGAGGGACATGCCATCATGCAGCCACTTCTTTCCTTTTTCCTCTTTTTTTTTTTTTTTTTTTTAAAGATTTATTTATTTATTATGTATACAGCATGTATGACTGCAGGCCAGAAGAGGGCACCAGATCTCAGCCACCATGTCGTTGCTGGGAATTGAACTCGGGACCTCTGGAAGAGCAGCCAGTGTGCTTAATCTCTGAGCCATCTCTCCAGCCTTCCTTTTTCCTCTAAAATTAGATTCATTCATTATTTTGTGTG
This sequence comes from Onychomys torridus, assembly GCF_903995425.1. Lineage (NCBI taxonomy): Eukaryota > Metazoa > Chordata > Mammalia > Rodentia > Cricetidae > Onychomys > Onychomys torridus. The sequence goes on from NC_050443.1 coordinate 79,838,998, forward strand.
TGAGTGTTTTGCCTGATTTTATGTCTGTGCACCACATGCATGCTTTGTGCCTGTGCAGTCAGAAGAGGGCATTGGATCCCCTGGAGTTATGGACAGTTGTGAACCATGTGAGTGCTGGGAATTGAACCTGCTTTCCTGCAAGAGAACTGCTCTTAACTGCTGAGCTGTCACTGCAGCCCCCGTGTCCCAGTTATTTTTAATTTATCTTCCTATTTAATTTTAGACTTCCTTAACTTGTCCACTTATTTAACCAGGCACACAGTATTTTGCACTGTATTTGGATCACAGCATTGAATGATAAAGAGAAAAATGTGTTTTCCTTTCTTTAATACATTATTTATATATTAGAAGAGTCATGTCCCTTTGAAAATCATACTTCTGGGTCTCTGGCTATCTGTAGCACCAGAACAAGCCATTATGTGGGAAGTTTAGGCATGGTTACATTTACATCAACAGTATTTCATAAAATTGCTGTGGGGGCAGATAAAGCCATTTTGACTTGGGAACATTAGGGTATTCAAACTAAGATTTGTATTCAGATATTTGAATATTCTGGTAAAAATATACCAGAAATTGTCCCCATTGTCTTGTTTTCTATAAAGTGAGAAAAATTAATATGAGAATGAGTTATCTTTTTTTTTTTTTTACTTTTAATGAGTTGGTTTAATTAATTCAAAGTGATACAGAATTCAGAGTACAACAAAGATGAAACAGCTCTGGTAGGATTTCGGACTGAGTTTACTTTAAATTCACAGCTGAGGTAGGAATTGCTGAACACTAGAGACAATAAGCCATTGTATTATTTATTATTATAAATTTTTTTTTTTACAAAAGTTTACTACAATGTACAACAGGCTCCAGGATAACACTTCATTCTAGCTGTAGGTGGCAAAGATATTATGGCAGGGAATCCAGATGTTTAAATAGGAATAGAAGAGGGTCACTATTATCTCAAATATGAGGAACAGCTTACTTTTTGCCAGATTTCTTCATTCCACCTGTGGCCAGGGGTCCCTTGCCCGTGGCCTTGGCTTTTAGTTTCTTCTCTTTTTGTTTCTGCTTGAAAGCCTCTTGAGCTGTTTGAGGGGCTTCTTTTTGCCACCTTCGCGACCTGACATGGCGCCTACAGACAGCCCCTTCACCAGACCGAGAATGAGTTATCTTTAATGAATGAGGATGAGAGTTGATCACATAAAGGGCTTGAAGTAATTAGTCTCCAACACAGAGCAAGTTCTCACTTGGCTAAAGTGTGGTTATGTGTATATTTATTATTTCTTTGAAATTCATAAATCCTATTTATAACCTAAACTTTTGGCTACAACCAAGCTATTATCACTTGCTGACTCTTTTGTTTTGTTTTATAGGCAACAATTGGCATTGACTTCTTATCAAAAACAATGTACTTGGAGGATCGAACAGTGAGTAATGTTTCAGTGTGCAGTTTTCTGCACCACTCCAGGCTGGAAAACTAGACTCACAGCCGTAGTCAGTAACTGTCACTATCAGAAAGTGCTTAGCAGAATCATCCAAACTAGATCTTGAGAAAGATGTATTACAGAGTTGTTTTTGGCATTCTGGTTTCTTTCATTTCACATCCAAAGGAAGAAAATCAAAATTTGTTTGTAAAATCCTGATATCCTTGGGTTTATTTTGCTGTCTTGATTTAGGAGAACAACAGATCAGTTTATAAGAGAATTAAAGGAATTTTCATGAAGAAATTGGAGCTACTAAAGATCTTTTGAGCATCACTCAGGTTATTCAGAAAGGTTTCATAATTTGTGAACTTAAAGACTGTCAGAATAGAACATGTAACGGAGCGGTTAAGGAAATACATATTTATCTGTCAGATTTTTATCTTCCTTATTGTTGAGTGTTCCTTATAAAGAAAATTATATTTTGGCCTACTCCTCCTTGAAGAGATTCCTATCATCACTTAAACAGTGAATAACTTCATGTATCCAAAGTAACTCCAAAATAGTACATTACCACTAATATTTTTTCTTATTTCTGAAGTATGTCATTTCTTTCCTTTTGGATGTTTTCATATATCATATAGCTTTTCTTAAAACTTGAGGCTTGGAAACTACTTTGTCTGGGTAAGAAAACTTATGTTTAGGATTTTCTATAATGTGGATGTAGCAGAAAAAAAAGTAAAGCATTTTTATGTAAGATTGCAAAAATATATTCTCTTTTATTCTTTCTCCTCCCCCATTCTCCATAATGTTCTGGGCAGAAGTGTATAGAAGAAGCATACGCATAGAAGTCACAGACCCGGGAAACACACGTCTTAGCCTCAGAGAGGTTTTCAGAGAAGCACTTCTTTACTGTCGCCTGATAGCTTAAAGTTTCCGTTAACATTTACCTTCATCTCTTTTATGCTCAGTATTTGAACGTCAGCCTACTTCTCATCATTTGGAAGACACTGGGATTCAAAGTTCAGGGAGCAGTGAAAGCCCTGTTTCTGATTGTGTGAAATCTTTCACAAAGAATTTTTAGGAATTGTACCTTCAGAACAAGCAACTTCATAATACTGCTCACTTTCCAGAAATGAGTTTTATGTTGTTTTCATTCCTCTGCATTAGAACTCTACATGAGTTGTCTACTACTCATATTACAAAAATCATTCCTTTTTTAAGTATTAGTTTTTTGGGTTTTGTTTTGTTTTTTGTTTTATTTATTTTTTCCCATCCCACAGATCAGGCTGCAGCTGTGGGATACTGCGGGTCAGGAACGTTTCCGTAGCCTCATTCCCAGTTACATCCGTGACTCTGCTGCAGCCGTAGTAGTTTACGATATCACAAGTAGGTATACTGCAATAGGTTGACCTTTCTTACTTTTCTTGCTTGTTTGACTGATTTTGTTGTTAGGTGCGATTGCAATTATGGGACACAGCAGGTCAAGAGCGGTTCAGGAGCTTGATTCCTAGCTACATTCGTGACTCCACTGTGGCAGTTGTTGTTTATGATATCACAAGTGAGTGGGGGGATTATGCATTTCTACTCTTCTTTCAACCTTTAGCTTAGCTGCATGCATGTTTTGTCTCGTGCTTGTTTTCCTTACTGGCATGTAAAGTGTTGTATCATAGTAAACTGTATCACAGACTAGGCAAGTCAGAAATACTTGCTTCCATGTCTGTACCAATATGCTTTATGTCTCTGTGCCAGTGTCTCCACCTTCAGAAACTGTCTTTAGGGTCTACTTATGAATCTTTTTCAAGGCTTCTGTACTATTTTCTTATCCTTAAACTATCCCGTAATTAGAGTTAAAGGAATATTATTCATGAATTTGTCTCAGATTTCAAAGATAATCTGTATTTACGCCTCTTGCCAAGTATTCCAGATCCTACATGGCTTCTTTTGAGGCTTTTTAAAGTTTCCACCAGCTAGCGTTATCTCTGCTTCCCTCTTCCAGTCGTTTTCTTACATAGAGAAAAACAGAAGCATAATGTGTATTTTTCTGTTAGTCATTTTTGTTAGAGTAGCGGATTCTATGGCTGGTTTTCTTCGTTGCTAACAAATTAACTTTCATTTCTCTCCAAGAAAAAATTTAAATGGGAAATGAAACAGTATTTTTCTTTTCTTCAAAACCTGAATGCCTTTTGATCTTTAAGTGACCATAAATTTTCCATGGGGCATTGATTACTGATCTCTGGTTGAAATCATCTTTGTAAATTGTTTTATTGCACATATAAGGCAGTACTTAACATCATTCCATAGACTAGTCCATAATTTATAGGGGGAAAAGGTTATACAGCATCTTGGACTTTCGAAAAACTATCATGTCTAAGCAGCTGATTTGAGCTAGTCATATTACTAGACATTTTTTGTGTATTCACTCAAAAGTCATAGTTACTAAACAGTAATTACAGTGACAAAATTAAGATTATATTCCACAATGTATTTTTCTTCTTTTTTCTTAACTGTTTTGGATCTGTGCTATATACAGTCTTTGTTCTCTTGCAGCTGTACTTTAGGTTACTACTTTTTTTTTTTTAATGTTCATTATAATGCATTGGCTGGTTTTCTAGCTTTAAAGTGTTTGTGTTTACTTTAACCAAAGCTTGTCATATTTTTCTTCTGAAATTCCATGAATGTGGTTAAAACACTAGTAAATTTGTTACTTTAGCTGCTAAAAAATAATTTGATTTAGCTAGAATCCAATACTTAAAAAGAATGAATTCTGTTAGAAGTGAGCCTGATACATCAAACTAATAGCTTAAGGTCACTTCACATAGACTCTAATATAAAACAAATGTAAGAACCAGGCTCCAAGGCACACCTTTAATCTCAGAAAGAGGCAGGTAGAGGCAGAAGAAAGGGTTTTTTTGGTTTGGTTTGGTTTGGTTTGGTTTGTTTTTTGTTGTTGTTATTTGTTTGTATGGTTTTTTTTTCCCCCTCAAGACAGGGTTTCTCTGTGTAGCTTTGGAGCCTGTCCTGGAACTCGCTCTGTAGACCAGGCTGGCCTCGAACTCACAGAGATCCGCCTGCCTCTGCCTCCCGAGTGCTTGGATTAAAGGCGTGCCCAGCTCAGAAAGGATTTTTTAAAATGCGGTTAAAGTGATCACAAGCTGAGGAAGCAGTGCAAGCACAGTGGTGTTGAAAGCATTTAGGAATTTCCCGGATGTGTTGGGACTTCTGGCTGACATCATTTTGAAATGCTTTCTTTGTCATGTTTGGTATGTACTAGTATAAGTGATCAAAAAAAGCATTGTGGCAATGTAACACCATGTTATCTGCTGTAGCTGTCTTTAGATGTCAGAAAGCATTGGTTTTTATAATTATGTAGTGGCAATAGTTTGGTTATTGTCAAAAAAGCTTTTCTCTAAAATGAACTTTGAGGATTTTTTTTTTCTTCTTCAGACTCATGTAGATCACTGACAGTTATAATCAGATAAAATGGAGTTACGTTGCAGGCACATTAAAAATGGGGTCTTAATGTGCTGTCCCCCCTTTCCCTCTTGCAGAGTGTTTGTGGGAAGTGTTTTCCTTCACTGGGGGTAGCATTTTCAATAACACTAATCCCTCTGTCCACTCTCAATGCCAGATGTTAACTCATTCCAGCAAACTACAAAATGGATTGATGATGTCAGAACAGAAAGAGGAAGTGATGTCATCATCATGCTAGTAGGAAATAAAACAGATCTTGCTGATAAGAGGTATGAAATAACTGAATGGGGTTGGGGATTTAGCTCAGTGGTAGAGCGCTTGCAAGTCCCTGGGTTTGATCCTCAGCTCAAAAAAGAAAGAAATAACTGAATGTTTCGTTTCTGTGTTAAGCAGCATGTTTGTTTACTAAAAATTGTTTTTGAAAAGGAGACCTTTCATTTTATAACCCCCCTTTTTAAGGGAGATACATCTGTTTTGTCTAAGCCCATAAACAGCTCTTTTACAGAATTGTTACAAATGAAGCCAGCAAATATTTTCTGGGTTTTTTTTTTAAGGTTTAATAAATGGAACAGTGTTTTGTTAAAGAGCAAACTACATCAAAGTAACTTATATTTTAAAAATGTTCATAATAATTAAAAACACATACTTGTCTTCTTAGACACATTCATATAATTTTATTATAATTTAATGATATGGGGTTTTTGATTATGTGGTTGCACCAGGCTTAGCTAAGTATGAATAGCTTGATTGTAACACCTTAGTCAAATGAGCAAAGCTCATTCAAGTCACAAGATGCAAAGTGTATTAACATTCACAGTAGAATTCATGTGAATGGCTTTCAGCATTCACAAGTAGTCTTTTGCATATTCTTTCTGCTTTAGTCTTGACCACAGTTTAATTAGTGGAGCTTTTACTATTTATTACTTAACTCATTTGTGAGTTGGATATTGAAATTCAGGTGATGAACTTATGCTGTTAACTAAAATGTTTGAGTGTGATCTATGTGTAAAGAATTGTGAAGATGTTAAGCCTAATTCTGCCCAGTAACAGAAATAGAATTGGTAGCATAATTGAAAAAAAATTTTTGTTTGTTTTTGAGATAGGGTTTCTCTGTATAGCTTTGGCTGTCCTGGAACGTATTCTTGTAGACCACCAGGCTGACCTCAAACTTAGAAATCTATCTGCCTACCTCAGCCTCCTGAGTACTGAGATTAAAGGCGTGAGCCACCACCACCTGGCACAGTTTACCTTTTTAACAGTTGGTAAAATTTATCACTACATAAATTATAGCAGCAAATTGGCTTGACAAGTTTTTGTGTAAAATTTAGAGTCATAAGGTTTAATATTTTTAATGTTTCTTTTTTATTTTTATTTATGTGTATGTGTCTACCTACTGCATGTGTTCAGGTGCCCACCCAGTCCAAAAGATGGCATCAGACTCATTGGAGTTAGAGACAGTTTTGAGCTGCCCAATATGGGTACTAGGAACCAAACCTGGGTCCCTGGCAAGAGCAACAAGTCCCTTTAATCACTGAGCCATCTCTCCAGCCCCTTTGTGATTTGGTATTAAGGGGGGAAAGCAGGTTTTGTTTTGTAGATGGTTTTTGTTTTGGGCAGTACTGAATGTAGGACAGTGTGTATGTTAAACAAATGTTCTACCACTGAGCCACATCCCAGCCTCTTAAGATTTGTTTTATTAGCCGGGTGTTGGTGGCGCACGCCTGTAATCCCAGCACTCGGGAGGCAGAGCCAGGCGGATCTCTGTGAGTTCGAGGCCAGCCTGGGCTACCAAGTGAGTTCCAGGAAAGGCACCAAAGCTATACAGAGAAACCCTGTCTTGAAAAAACAAAACAAAACAAAACAAGATTTGTTTTATTTATTTTGGATGTGTATTTGTGATAGGGTGTTACTCTTAAACCCAGGCTTGCCTAGCACTGGAATAGACCAGGGTGGCCTTGAACTTAAGATCTTCCTCCCTCCCTGAGAATTGGGATTATAGGTATAAGCTACCACATGCAACCCAATCACTAACTTTTTAAAGGTGAAAAGAAGGGCAGACTAGTGATGCTCAGTAGGTGAAGGCACTCGTCATGAAGCTGGATGACCTGAGTTTGATCCCTGGGGTTCACGTGGGGAAAGGAGAAAACTGACTTCTGCATGTGTGCCCACACAGGTACACAGACAATTTTGTTGTTGTTGTTGTTTTTCAGAACTGAGGACCGTACCTGTGCTTGCTAGGCAAGCGCTCTACCACTGAGCTAAATCCCCAACCCTGCAGACAAATGTTTTTTAAATGAAAAGATGGAGGCTGAATGTATCACTTAGTTGGTAGAGTACTTGCCTAACATGCACAAGGCCCTGCATTTGAGTCCCCAGCACTGCTTAAAACCAGGTGTGATAAGATATGCCTGTAATCCCAGCATTTGAGTGTTGAAAGCAGGAAGATCAGAAATTTAAGTCATCTTGAACTAATAAATTCTAGGCCAGCCAAGGATAAATGAGCTTCTACCTCTAAACAAAAGCATCCAAAGAGTTCAGCCAAATAAAAATAAATTAGTAAAGTAAATCTTAGTTTTATGGGGCTAGGTGGAGATAGTTTGGTGGATAAGAGCAATTGCTGTAAGGAAATGTCCAGGAGCCTACAATGATGGTGGCCCCAGCTAAGTCTCCTGGCAGCAGTGGATGCATAGCCTAAACAGACCATCCCCTGTGATCAGATTGGTGACTACCTTGATTGTCAGCTGAGAGCCTTCATCCAGTGACTGATGGAGGCTTGTTCAAAGACCCACAGCCAAACATTGGGCCAAGCTCAGGAAGTCCTGCTGAGGAGAGGGAGGAGGAATTGCAGGAGCTGCAGGGTGGGGAGTATCAGGAACAATAGAGGAAAACCCTCAGAAATGGCTACCCTGGCTCATGGGAACTCCCAGAGTCTGAACCAACAACTAAGGTGCCTTGCATAGGACTAACCTAGACCCTCTACTTATATGTGACAGCTGTGTAGCTTGCTCTATTTGTGGGACTCGTAACAATGCAATGGGAGCAGGGCTGTCCCTGGTGGTTTGGCTCTTGGGAACCTCTTCCTCATGCTGGATTGCCTTGCCCAGCCTGAATACGAGAGAAGTGCTTGGTCTTACAAGGCAGCTTGATGTGCTGTGAGAGTCCTGCCCCTTTCTGAGCAAAACAGAGGAGGCGGGAAGTGGGAGGAGAGAGAGGGGAGGCTATGGTCAGGATGTAAAATAGATTAATTTTTTTAAAAAAGAGCACTTTTTTGTTAACTCCAACACTAGGGGCACAAAGACAAGAAGATTGCTGGGACTGCCTGCCTAGTAGTGAGAGACCCTGTTCAAGGGACTGTAGTAGAGAACTGTAGGGAAGCATACCTTCACCCAGGTACAGTCACCAGCCTCTGCACACACATAGACACACACACACACACACACACACACACACACACACACACACACACACGTTCCCCACCCCACCCCAGACAGGGTTTCTCTGTGTAGTTTTGGTGCCTGTCCTGGATCTCACTCTGTATATAGACTAGGCTGGCCTCAAACTCACAGAGATCCACCTGCCTCTGCCTCCTGAGTGCTGGGATTACAGGCATGTGCCACCACCACCACCAGCTACACACAGATTGTTGAATTGGGGCTGACAATGTACTTAAGTTTGTAGAGGACTTACCTAGAACATGCACAAAGCTCTGAGTTCTCTCAAAGGCACTGTATAATGCCATGGCAGCGTGTCCATATAATTCTAGTACTTGTGAGGTTTGAAGCAAAAGGATCAGAAGTTCAGGGTCATCCTCTGCTACAAGAGACCCTGTTTATCTGTCTTTCTTTTTTTATTTGTTTGTTTTTTGAGAAAAGGTTTCTCTGTGTAGCCCTGGCTGTCCTGGAACTCACTCTGTAGACCAGGCTGGTCTTGAACTCAGAGATCAGCCTACTCTTGCCTACCTCCTGAGTGCTGGGATGAAAGGCAAGCACCACACCTACCCTGAGACACTTGTCTTTTTTCTTCTTAAGTCATTAAGGGGCTGGAGAGATGGCTCAGAGGTTGAGTACTTACTGGCTGCTCTTTCCAGAGGACCTGGGGTCAGTACTCAGGACCCACATGATGCTCAGAACCATTTGTAGCTATAACTCCAAGGGCTCTAATACCCTCTTCTGAAAGCCTTCATAGGTACTAATCATGCAGGTGGCAAGTGGACATACATGCAGGCACAACACCTATACACATAAAATATAGTTTAAAAAGTCATTAAGCTGTATATGCTCATTTGTAGGGCTCTTGCCTCACATGTTTAAGACTCTTAAGTTTGCCTGGCAGTGGTGGTGCATGCCTTTAGTCCCAGTACTTTGGAGGCAGAGCCAGGCAGATCTCTGTGAGTTTAAGGCCAGCCTGGTCTACAAATTGAGATCCAAAACAGGCGCCAAAACTACACAGAGAAACTCTGTCTCAAAACAAAACAAAACAACAAAAAGACTCTTAAGTTCAGTTCCCAGTATGGGTGTGGAATATAAATATACATACAAACACAGACATGTACAGCTCTTAAGTGCTACAGACAGTTAAGTTTTCAAACTGTTTATATAACCAACATCAATAGAACTTTGTTTATAATCTTATGATTTCATATTTCAAAAATAAGAATTTGCTGCCAGGTGTGGTGGCACATACCTTTGATCAATCCTAGTACTTGGGAAGCAGAGGCAGGCAGATTTCTGTGAGTTGAGTTTGAGACCAACCCAGTATACCAAGGGAGTTCTAGAACTACAAAGAGAAACCCTGTCTCAAGAAACAAATGAGGGGGTTAGAGATTTAGCTCAGTGATAAAGTGCTTGTGAGGCCCTGGGTTCGATCCTCAGCTCAAAAAAAAAAACCAAAAAAAAACAAATGAGGGCTGGAGAGATGGCTCAGCGGTTAAGAGCACTGGCTGTTCTTCCAGAGGTCCTGAGTTCAATTCCCAGCACCCACATGGTGGCTCACAACCACCTGCAATGAGATCCGGTGCCCTCTTCTGGCCTGCGGGGATATGTGTAGACAGAATACTGTATACATAATAAATAAGTAAATCTTTTTTAAAAATGAATAAATAAACATTTGTCATGTAAATTTTTTTCTATAGGCAAGTGTCAATTGAAGAAGGAGAGAGGAAAGCCAAAGAGCTGAACGTTATGTTTATTGAAACCAGTGCAAAAGCAGGATATAATGTAAAGCAGGTAAGTTTTCTTTGTGAATGTTTGATCCTAAATTAAGAAAATGTGAAATATTTGTTATTAAGCTAATTTTTAGTATAAGGTTTTATTTCCCTTAGCAACTGCAATTAGAATTCAGAGAGTGAGAAAAAATAACTGGCATAGTTTTTTTTTGTTTGTTTGTTTGTTTTTTTAAGATTTATTTATTTATTATGTACACAGTGTTCTGCCTACATTTATGCTTGCTGGTCAGAAGAGGGCGCCAGATCTCATGGATGGTTGTGAGCCACCATGTGGGTGCTGGGAACTGAACCCAGGACCTCTGGAAGAGCAGTCGGTGCTCTTAACCACTGAGCCATCTCTCCAGCCCGGCATAGTTTTTATAAAAAGAAAAAATATTTATAAACTGTTCAGATTATAAACAGAAAAACAAATTCATCATGATTGTAATATTTCTGAGTGTAAAGTTTTGAACTCCCATAGTCTCACTACATTCCTGCTTTATTGTCTTAAATGTAGATTTTCCTTATTTCAGAATTTGGTAGTGAAGACTAATACATGAAAACTAGTATTTGCTTGCTGTAAAAGTACATTCTGATTACTTCATTCTTTGTAAACTGCTAGTATTTAAATTTTACAAAAGGCAGCTGGGCAGTGGTGGTGCATGCCTTTAATCCCAGCACTCTGGAGGCAGAGGCATAGCAAAGTACCAGTAACCACATCCCCAAAAGGGTGTGGGGCATATTCTCTGTCCACAACAACCATCGGTGAGAATAGCTCCTCAGCTAAGAGTGGAGCCTTGTCAGCTCCTCCCAAACTCATGCTGAGATTTTGACTGACTTGCACTCATGCAAATCTAGGCACCCACAGCTAATGTTAGTTCATGAATGCACAGGCCATATCACATCAAGAAGACAGCACTTCACAGCATTCCTTCCATTTTCCAGCACTTATATTCCTTCAGCCCCTTTTCTGAGATGTTCTCTGAGCCTTGGGGGTGGAGGTGAGTTAGTGAGCACTCACATGCTCATTCTCAGCAGTTCGACCAGTTATTAGTCTCTGTATTAGCCACTATAACCACTTCCAGCTGCAAAAAAAAAAAAAATTGTGAACAAGGCTCAGAGCAGCATGAATAATCTATGGATATAAACACAAGTATTTAGGCTGCGTGTGGTGGCACTTGCCTTTAATCCCAGCGCTCGGGAGGCAGAGGCAGGCAGATCTCTGAGTTCCAGGACAGCCAAGGCTACATAAAGAAACCCTGCCTTGGGGGAAAAAGAAAGAGAAAAGAAAGCATTTAATTGGGGGCTTGCTTATAGTTTCAGAATGTGAGTCTGTGACCATATCATGGCAGATAACATGGCAACAGGCAGGCATGATGCCAGAGCAGTATCTGAGAACTTCCTTACATCTGATCCTTGAGCAGGAGGCAGAGAGAGAGCTAGCTAAGTGGGAATGGCTGGGCTTTTGAAACCTCACAGCCCACACCCAGGCCACAACCCTTAATCCTTCCCAAACAGTTCCACCAACTGCAGACCAAGCATTCAAATATGTGAGACTGTGGGGGCCATTCTTATTCAAACCATCACACATATAAACAATAACTATATAAACAGTTTACTGAGTCCATTCAGTGTTACTTGCACATATGTTTCTAGGGCTGACTACCTGGTATTGGCTCATTTCTGGGGAAGACTAATCCTCCCTCTTTCAGAAGTTGTTAATTACGTATAGTTCGTCTAGGAGTGGGACCCAGTAAGATTTTCCCCATCTACATTATGATGTCAGCTGTTTTTGGCATTGTTCAGGCCTTGTTTGAGCAACCTAGTTGAGAGATTTTTTTTTTTTTTAATTATTGCTTCAGTCTCACTGCTTGTTACAGATCTATTTAAATTGTCTCATTTTGGTTTAATTTTGGAAGGTCATATGCCTCTAGAAATATACTCATTTCTTTTAGCTCTTCCACTGTAGTGGAATATGTTTTTTAGGTAAGACCTAATGGTTTTTTGAGTTTTATTGACATTTGTTATAACAAATCCCTTTTCATCTCTAATTTTACTAATGTGGGTCTTCTTCCCTTTGGTCAGTTTGACTAAAGGTTTGTCTTATTTTTCTTTTCTTTCCCTTTTTTTTTTGTTTGTTTGTTTTTCAAGACAGGGTTTCTCTGTCTAGCTTTGCACCTTTCCTGGATCTTGCTCTGTAGACCAGGCTGGCCTCGAACTCACAGAGATCCGCCTGCCTCTGCCTCCCAAGTGCTGGGATTAAAGGCATGCCACCAATGCCCAGCGTCTTACTTATCTTTTTAAAAAAACCAACTCTTTGTATTGCTTGTTGTTGGTCCCATTTCATTAATTTCTGCCTTGATCTTAGTGATTTCTTTCCCTCTACTGATTTGGAATTTGGCTTCTTATTCTTTTTCTGGAGCCTTAAGGTGCATTAAGTTACTTGAGTCTCTGATTTCTTAATGTAGGCACTTAGAGCTATAAACTTCCTTCTTGGAACTGCATTCATTGTATCTCAAGGGTTTGGTATGTTGTGTTTTCATTTTCATTTGATTCTAAGAATGCTTCTTTTTATTTATTGTTTGAATTCTTCAAGAACCCATTTATTGTGCGGTGTGTTGTTTCTCCTCCATGAGTTTGTGTGCACTCTAGAGTTTCTATTGCTGTTTGCTTCAAGCTCAGATATTCTGTCTTCTCCTTGATCCATTCTATTACTCAGACTTTCTGTGAAGCTCTTTATTTGACTTTTACTATACTTCTCTAGCATTTCAGATAGGTTTTTCTTCATTTGTATGGTTTCCTCCAGTCCTGCCTGGTCCCAGTAGCCGCTCAGACCCAAGTAAACACACAGAGGCTTATATATATCAATTGCAAATTGCATGGCCATGGCCTATGGCTAAATTTTCTTGCTAGCTAGCTCTTATAACTGAACTCAGCCCATTTATTAATCTATATGTCACCATGTGTTCCATGGCTTCACCTGTGTGCCATTACATGCTGCTCCCTGGACAGTGGAATAGTATCTTTTCCACCTCTCCCTTCTTCTTCCTGTCTTTCTCCTGGATTTCCCACCTGCCTCTTCGCTGCCTTGCCATAGGCCAAACAGCTTTATTTATCAACCAATCAGAGCAACACATATTTCCAGCATACAGAAAGACATCCCACAGCAGTATATCTTTTTGGTGAATCCCTCTTTTATATCATCTTACCTATCTTGTTCAGCTGTTTGCATGTTGAACATCTGTCTTACCTTGAGTTCTCTGGGATTTCATCTGGGATGCCATTTACTGTAGGGTTAATTTTTAGAGGAGTTATGCCATCTGTGTTTCCATGGTTTTACTGCATTAGGAGTTTTACAAATTGTGTTATTTTGTATCTTGGGTTTGTTTGTTTTCTATATTCTTCCAGTTGAAGTACTTGCAATATTCATATGGGACTTGGATATGCTAAAATTGAATGTGTAGTCCAGAAGCTCAGGGTGCCTGGTGTAAGCTCTGTGTTGTTCCCTGAGTAGGATATTGACTTAGAGAGAAACTATAGCTGTTTGGTTACACCACTGTGCAGAAGTCATATTGACTTCAATAACTGTTAAGGATAAACAACCATAGGTAGTATGGAGTAGACTTTGATTTTAGTCAGTAAGGTTGGGAGAGACATTGGGTAAATAAGGATAAGGATTACATGTTAGATGAGTTTGGGCCTGGGGGTAAAAATTGAGATGGGGCTGGTCAGTGGTGGCGCATGCCTTAGATCCCAGCACTTGAAGGCAGAGGCAGGAGGATCTCTGTGAGTTCAAGGACAGCCAGAGCTGTTACACAGAGAAACCTTGTCTCGAAAAAACCAAAAAAGGGGGTGGGTGAGTGGGTAATAAAATAGTTCCCTCATATCCCTGCATTCACTACGGCCCTTTCTGGTCCTCCTACAGTTCTGGTGTATGTCAACAGCATAGTTTCCCTTGTCCTATTATTGTGTTACTGTATATTGTTTCAGATCTATTAAACATTTTATATTTTGGTGTGCTAATGTTGGGTGTATATATATTTATAATTACCACTGTATAGTAACTGTAAGATGACAGTAATAAATCCTTACTAACAATTATCTTGAAGACCTTAATTTGCCTTCTTGATGCTATCTTCTAAGTGCGGAGTAACCTAAAAGCTACATCCTCTACTTGCCGTCTACGGTCATCATCTTCATACTTTATCTTCCACAGCTTTTCCGACGTGTTGCTGCAGCTTTACCTGGGATGGAAAGCACGCAGGACAGAAGCAGAGAAGACAGTATCCTTTTTGTTTCTTAAGGGATGTTGACTGGCCAGCTGGACATTGTGGCACACGTCTTTAACCCCAGCAGAAGCAGCCAGGTCTCCATCTACACAGTGAATCCCAAAACAGCCAGGTCTGTGTAGAGAGACTTTCTCAAAAAACAAACAAAAAAAAATTTTTTTTTACTGTTACTACTACTCTTCGGAGCCATACTTAGGTGATTTTATTTACTTGTTGCTGGGACAAACCACCTGACAAAAGCAGGGGAGGATGATGAGGGGTTTGTTTTGCCTCACTGTTAAGATGCAGCTCATTGTGGGAAGATACAGCAGCAGAGTCACTCACTCGAGAGTGTGAGGCAGCTGGCCATGTTCTTCTGCAGTCAGGAAGCAGAGGGGAATGCTGCTATTTATTCAGTCCAGGACCCCAGCCTGTGCAATGATGTCATCCATATCCAGTGTGGGTCCCTCAGACCTCTCTGGAAGTGTTCTCAGACACTCTGACGTTTATCTCCTGGATGTTAAGGAGTTGGTCAAGTTGCCAATAAAGACTAACTGTCACAGTTGGCTATTACCTTGACTGTAGAAATTGGTTTCCTAGATGCACAGAAACTCAGAGGATTTCTGTAGCAAATTAGGCCCAGTTATCCAGATGGACCTAGCTTCTTACTGTAATTCAGATTTTGTTGCTTGCTCACTTGTTCTTTTTTTCTGTTCTGTGGTGGGGTGGGGTTTGCTCAGCTTGCTTGCTTATTTATTTATCTATCTATCTATCTATTTATTTATTTATATCTTGAGACAGGCTTGATTTCAGGGTAGCCCCAAAACTTCTGACCCTTGACTTTCAAGTATAAAGGTTATAGGCATGTACTGGCTAAGTATCTTCATGCGGTGCTGGGGATTTTACCAGGGTTTCCTGCCTGCGAAGCAGGCACTCCTTTGCTCTTTTTTTTTTTTTTTTTTTTTTTAAAGATTGCTTGCAGGACCGACCACAAAAGCCAGAAGAGATCATCTGGTCCCCTGGAGCTGGAGTTACACATAGTTATGAGCCACCCAGTGGGAGTTCTCAGAATTGAACTCAGATCCTCTGAAGAGTAGCAAGCACCCTAACCTGCTGAAACTTATCTCCAGACTTCCTCACTTGCTTGTTATTAAGCAAACAAACTGAAGAATCCCAGTCTCCTGATGTTGCATTTTAAATAAATCCCTTTGACTCTGGGTTTTTTCAGACTTGGCACAAGGAATAACTCAGAATGGAACTATATCGTAGCTTCTTACTATAGGAACAGGACATAACAAAACTCATCTAATGATCAGTTATTTCTGAGAGTTTTGATCGGATATTTTCACATGAAGACAAGTTTATTAAGCTGAAGACTTCATGACACTGTGTTCCGTGACTCACATTTCTAAATGTTTAATATTTTTCAAGTCTTTACTATTTCTATTACTCTTAATATAAATTCTGCTGAGTTGGAGTAACATTATAAATTTTTCCCCTTATTTGAATTACTTTGTAGGGTATGGTCAGACTCTTACTGTATACATTTCTTTAAGGAATATCATCTTCATAGAGTTTTCTTGTTCATATAGGATAATTTTCTTAGAATAGATTACCATGAATAGGGCTCATATTTCATTGAGTCTTGTTACATATAAGAGATACATATATCTTAAAAGTAATGATTGAATAGGTCTGAGGTCAGATCCAAGTAGAAAGGGCTTGTCAGAGATGGCAGAGTTGAGCGGAGTTAGAATTGTACTTTTCTGTATATGACTCCTTAACCTTTGTTTCAGTGATTGACATAAAACTGGAAAAGCCTCAAGAGCAACCAGTCAGTGAAGGAGGCTGTTCCTGCTAATCTTCCCCTGGCATCTTCAACCCTTCTGCAGAAGCTCACTGCTTTGGCCCCCATATTCTTTCATTGACTGCAGTGTGAATATTGGCTTGAACCTTTTCCCTTCAGTAATAACGTATTGCAATTCATCATTGCTGCCTGTTTCGTGGAGATGATCTATTAGCTTCACAAGCACAAAAAAAGTCAGTGTCTTCATTATTTATATTTTTTAAAAGCCAAACAATTCAGCATATTCGTGATAACTTTGAGGATTAGATACATTTTCTTAACATTTTTTCCCTTTTTAATGTTATGATAATGTACTTTAAAATGATGAAAATCTCAGCAGTGTGAGTATGGCTTGTCAAGGAGCAGTGTGTTCACAGCAACATTTGCCTACCTTCTTTCTGTCTCCCAGCTTTTCTTATCTCTTCCTTCTCCCTTTCCCTGTTCATACCCTCCCCAAACAAACAAGAGGTGGCAAACAGCAGTCCAGTCCAACCAAGCCTTTGGAATTATCGTTAGTTTTATAGATGCCATTAGCTCCAGGCCATGAGCCACAATGTCCAAAATTATTCTTGAGCACTGATATAAACTACTTAGACCTTCTTTGAGGTCAGAACTCAGCTATTGCTATTAATGATAGGCAGTGCCTAAATGAGGAAAGGGTTCTGTTGTGTCTTCAAAATGATTCCTAATGAATTGACTGAGTGCTTACAGGCAATGGTGCATAAAACATGTTTCTGACCAGAACAGGTAACCCTTTCACATGAGCTTTACTAGACTGGGAGAGAAAAGCAGCCAAGTACTTCAGAACTGTTTTTCAAATTTATTTCATCATGGAGAATTTATAAAAATTCAGACAGTTCTCCCCAAATTTTTTAATCGTCTTAAAAAAATCAACACTGTTTAAAGCAATAGGTTTCACTTGGGTTTCTTTTCTAAAAAATGCTATGAAGAGAAGGCATTTTAAAAGTCAATTTCCTTTAAGAACCAACCGGAAAAAAAAATAAATTGACAACGTGAAGAAAACTGTTGTAGCTAGTAGAAATAATGATATCTAAAGTTTACCAACAAAAGAACCCTCACAGAATAGCAACTATTCCTCTGCTCTGGACATTTGAGGTCAAATTTGAATGTGGAAATAATTTCCTTGCAAGCCCCTAGAGGCAGATCAAAGAAAGCTTGCATTAAGAGGGACAGGAGAGAATGAAAATAAAAGTCACTATAATGCAGATTTATGCCTTATTTTTTAGCATTTCTAAAATGTTGGGTCTTTCAAGCTGTTTTTGCTTTTTATTAGATCTATATAAATAAGTTAACTAGCAATTTAGTTTTGTATTTAAGCTACAATTAATCTTTTTCTTTGGTGATATTTATTTCTTTGCCTTTTTTTAACTTTGGATTTTTAGGTGTTTTGTTGAGTATTTAGAGCTTCATCACCATGGCAATATATATTTCCCTTGAAACGTTGCAAACAAATATACTAGGAGTGCACCCTTTTAATCTTTACTAGTTATTGTGAGATTGCTGTGTAAGTTAATAAACACATTTGTAAATACATTGTTTGCAGGGTAAACATTCTGAGTTCTAGCTCAGAAGAAGCCTGCTGAGTTTATGTTGTAAGCATTACTTAACACAGTATAAAGATGAAAAAACAACAAAAATAACTTCACACTTCCTCACCTCCTCATTGCAACAAAATCCTTAACTGGGAAAACCTGACCCCTTCTCCTCCTCTTTCTCCTATTCTCACTTACTGTCACCTTGTAATACTTGGAGAGCACTTGGATTATGGATCTGAATAGAGAAATACTTTCAGATAATCATTAGCCCACATACCCTGTAACTTATACTCAAAGATGGGATGGAGTTGTAAAGTGCTTTTATAATACATATTACTGTTAAAGCAAGGATTGACTCTTTTGTTTTATTTTGACATGGCATGTCCTGAAATAAATATCAATTCAATATGGCAGATGGTTCACATTCTTTATTTGAAGGAATAGTGATTTCTGAAAAGGGGGGTGATTGTCTTCCTAACTGTTGCATTTGATTCTTTTTATGCTCTCTTTTCGTATTGCTCTTTTTATTTGGCTTGGGGTTCTTCAGCTGAAGCAGTAAAGTGTGTTCACAGTCTACATTTTTTTTTTTAAACAAACACAATTTTGCTGCCAAATATATATATAAAACACACAAAAACGTTACTGACTTGGTTTCCCATTCCTGCCAGTGTGTTGAGTATGCATATGCTTCTTCCCTTCTAGAGCTATAAAATGCACTTGAAGTAAAATAAGTAAATGAATAACAAGAACAGATGTAAGGGGAACAGGGAGTCTGAAATCTTTTCAAGGGTGTAAAAGAGACAGCCCTTACTGTGGTAGCAGTAGGGTAAACCAGTCGTGTACCAGATGTGACATTTGGTCAGTGATGGACCACATATCAAACAAGGTCTCATACTTTTCCAACTGAGCTGAAAAATGATGCCGGGTGATTCTACAAAACATCTGTTGTCTGTGGTAAAGCTAGTATAATCTGTTGTGTTTTCACTCACGTAAAAGTAGAGTATATACAATTATGTACAATACATGATGGCAATAATAAATATCTGTATTGTTGTTTTACTTACTGTTATTTTTAAATGTAGTTCTGCTTACCAAAATTACACCAGCCAGAGCCTTACACATGTGGTTACTATGTCTCTTGGTCATAATGTTCTTTTGTCTTTAAGCTTGTGGTGTTCTGTTGATTATGACACCAGCAGGGAGTAGACTGTACCACACACAGATTTTATATTCTAGGTTTGTGTCATAAGTTATACCATGTGCACTCTGATGTTGACTTGGTGAAGAGATTATATTGCTATTAGGCAAGGAATGACTAAGTACTTTTAGCTGACACAATGATGCATATGTGTAAATGCAGTACTAAGAAGCCTGAGGCAGTAGGATTGAGAGTTCAAGGTTGGCATGGGTTATAAAGCCATAGGTTGGGGGTGGAGGCACATGACATTGCAAACAGGCCTGCTAACCACATTAACCCATTGCTGGTATTTTTTTTTTCCAGAGCTGAGGACTGAACCCAGGGCCTTGCGCTTGCTAGATAAGTGCTCTACCACTGAGCTAAATCCCCAACCCCCCATTGCCAGTTTTAAACTTGAGCTTTAGCCAGCTGTGGCGGCACATGCTTTTAATCACAGCACTCAGGAGGCCATAGCAGGTGGATCCTGAGTTCGAGGGACAGCCTGGTCTACAGAGTTCCAGAACTGTCTCAAAGAGCCAAAAATAAATCAACTTAAGGTTTATTGGAACTCAAGCATATTTTTAAACCATTCAGATAGAATTGAACACATAAAACAGTTCTTATGACCCTAAAGTCTGAAGCATTTACTTTCTGGCCATGTACAGAACAAAGGAAACCCCTGCCTTTGGTCAGTCACATCTGACTCTCCTGCCCCACTACAGAAATAGAGGCAAAAGGCCAGAGGACTTAGTAGTGCCGCTGTCTTCAGAGCTAGCATTAGTTGCCACGAGAAAGAAGTGCTGATGAAAACAGGTAAGTTACTGCAATGAGATGAGGCCTGGGGGATTGGCCCTGTGGTGGGCGGAACTCTAGTGTAAGATTTGCCCCCTCTGCTCAACTTGATAGATGGTTTTAGTCGGATTTTTCTTTGGGCCGCCAGCTCCCAAATAATGACACAGAGACTAATTATGAAAGCTCAGCCTTGGCATAGGCTTGTCCCACTAGCTTTTATAACTTGAATTAACACATTTCTATTAATCTACATTCTACCACGTACCACCAATCCTGCTTCTTCCATGTCTCCTCTCCATCCCAGGTCCCTGGCTGGCGACTCTGCCTTCTCACCTATACCTCCTGCCTAGCTATTGGCCCTCCAGCTCTTTATTACACCAGTCACAGCATACATTTCACACAGTACAAATACCCCACAACATATGTTCATTCTCAGTGCCTATGCTTGAGACAGATGACCGCTTCCTCAGTGCAGAAGAGGTGTCTCATTCTCAATTCATGAATCTAGCTTCCAGCCCTGCTGCCCTGTGTTTTCCTTTCTTTGGCCTAAATCAGTTTTAGCAGCGATTTCTGCTACTTGACAGCCTCCAGAAGCCTGATGCAGGTTCTGTTTGTCCCTAGCCACCAGGTTTCTATGAGAACAATTAATTGGTTCTGCTGAGGTAGGGAAGCTACTGTGGAAACAATCATAACTCTGGGAGCTGAGAAGGTAGCTCAATCAGCAGAGTCCTTGTCACACAAACATGAGGACTTGAGTAAAAAGCTGGGTGCCACAGCATGAACCTTTAATCTCAGCCATGGCAGAGACAAGAGGATCCCTGAGGCTTACTGACCAGTCCGTTTAGCCAAACTGGTGAGACATGTCAAAAATAAGGTGAAGATTGATAGATACTCTGGCTGTTGACCCATGCTATGCATGTGTGTACAGACGTACACACAAATATTCTAACATCAGAGGTCTGAGCAGGCAGTGCCAGCTCCAGATTATCCATCCACTCAGAGCATAGAACCAGAGACTCTGGCATAGCCTCTCCTTTTGAGTCCTCAGAGATGGCCAGTTTCCATCTGCCGTGTTATGGGTAGGGAAAGCAAGGTCTAGAAATGAGTTGTGACAGTCAGGCTGTGGTGGCACATGCCTTTAATCCTAGCACTTGGGAGGCAGAGGCAGGTGGATCTCTGAGTTCGAGGCCAGCTTTTCTGCAAAGTGAGTTCCAGGAAAGGTGCAAAGCTACACAGAGAAACCCTGTCTTGGGGGGGGGGGGAAGTTGTCACAAATTATGCTCATATGCTGTCACCAATTCCATCCAATTTCATAATGCGCTCAATAAGTAAATGGTGGGTCACAGAGATGCCCTGAGGAAACATCTCCCCTTACCCACCCCCACCCCCCCCCCCACCCCCCCCGGAACAGAAGAAGCAGAGCCAGTTCTGGGGACAGTCATGTCTTTATTAGTGTGTGCAGCTGAGCCAATGGAGCCTACCCTCATCTACAGGGAATGCTAGTAGGGATACTAGCCACTGGGCCAGGGATTTTAGCCTTTGTCTTGGCAACTGGGACAGTGTAGTGGAAGAGTCTGGAACAGGATCAAATGGAGAGATTGCTTGCCACATACAGGCAGGCACATGAGGGGTTCCCCAGGATGGTACCAAGGTGGGTCAGGCACCAGAGTGAAATAATGCTACCTCCCCCAGAGTGAAGGAAGAGAAAAAGCCTCAGATGGTAACAGTCACAGTAGAGCTGAGCTCCTGGGATCAGAAAGGCATCACCTAATGGAAGCAACTTCCTAAGGCTGGAGGTCCCAAGGAGCTCACCTGTCCCACAGCCAGGAAACCCAGGGGTTAGCTCAACTGTCATGGGGAAGCTAGTAGTGGGGGAAGGTGCCAAACTTGGTGTATGGAGGAAGGATATGTGCCAGTACTAACAAAACAGGCAAGATCCTCATTATAGTTCAAACCGTGAAACTGTCCTCCGTCAAACGCTCATCACCCTTATCCAGCAAGCTCCTTGGCCTGGAGGACACCACAGTCCAAACCCTGCCTCAACAGGTGGTGTATTCTTTGATTCTTTAGACGTGTAAGGATGGTCTCTGCTCATTCTTGCTGCTAACAGCACCCAGATTGCCTGCCTTGCTCCTTGCCCCCACGTGTCCTTGTCAGACTAGTAACTGTAGCTTTGTTGTTTGTTTTCTTGTGATCTCCATCCCTCAGACACTTGCAGCCAAATGAAGTAATGTTTACTGTATCTAGAATAAATATCTCTATGTGATTTATGGGGGTGATTGGCAATAGGTGAGGATTTCGGCTAAGTCTGCCTAAGATGTTAGCTTCCTCTGAGAGGGAAGGAGGCTAAGTGCTGAGAGGAATGGGCTAAGGTAGAGAGCTTAATGGAGACAGGGTTTAAATGGTAGATAGCAGAGGGTGGTCCAGGATAAAGGGATCTTGCATTCTATGCGCACTTCCAGAGGTCGGAGCCCCAGGGCTCAGAACCAGCAAGGCGACCACATGAGCGAGCCCAGAGCAGCACCCGTGGCAGCCCCGGCGAGCATGCCCATGGCCAAAGGGGCGCCTGAGCTGTAGCAGGGATCCTCTCTCACTATCACATGTGTCACACCAGGGCCTGTAAGAAGAGCCAGAGGGTCAGGGTCAGCCCCTGGGACCCTAATCCAATCCCACGTTAAGGTATAAACTCATTCTGCTCCTCAGTGAGAGGAACAGACTTTGAGTGTACCTGCCACTGCGTCCTACAGGTCAAACATATACCACTGATGTCTAGTGACCATAGTGCTGGGACCATAGTACAGGACACCTCAGGATCCTAGGCGCCTGGGGATCTATGCAATATCTGAGGATGGACACTAGTAACCAAGACCTTGGGAATAGGAAGGTGATTGTCATTCCTGCAATAGCCACTTGGAGTCGCCAGCAGCACAGGAATGTCATTGCTGGGCAGTCTGGCTAATTAGGGCCAGCCTGTGGAGGCTGGGAGGTCAGAGCAGGAGTAGGGATGGCTGTTTAGAATCTTGGGATCCGGAGGGTACTGCTGGTGGGGTTTGGAAAGTACATATACTCTAAAAGAGCGAAGCCTAGTCTTCATTGATAGGTCATGGACAAGGTCTGGTGCAGGATTGTGGTGGACAGAGGGTAGGCATGCCGGGGGCACTTACCTGCATAAGGTGGCCCATAGTAGCTGCGGACATAAGTGGCTTCATGCGCGTTGGGGGGCACCACCTCATAGTAGTCCTGATACGGGCTGTAGACGCGTACCTGGGAAGTCCAGTCAGGTCAAATGCCCAGAACTTCCTGGTCTGGGATTGGTCCTGACCCCTTCATTCTCCCGTGGCCGCCCTCTTCCCCGGGTACCAGGAAGCTAAAGGAAAAGGCACTGCCTCCCAATAGAGTCCATAACCCTCCTCCTCTAAAACGTCAACGTTCCATCCAGGTGATGACTTTTCACCTACCTTGGCTTCCTACATTGCTCAAATTTCCCATGGCTCCAAATTTCCTTTATAGATCTAACAACTCTACCATCCTTTCACTTGGAGAAACCTAACTGATTACTCTCCTAGTCACAGGGAGAGAGAACTATGGCCGAGCCCTAGGCATCAATTAAAGGAGGACTGGAGCAGAGGAAAGGAAGAATAGGGAAGAGAAGTAATTGAAATAACTATCATCCAGCATCTACTGCAGAGCGGGTCCCAAGGGAGGTGCTGTCCTGTGTTACCACCTCTGATCCTTAAAGACAGGCATTGCTATCGCCAGTACCCAGTGCTGTGGGCTGAAGCATAGAAGGTGGGGGTGAGTGCTGCCCTCCCCTTCAGGCTTCTACCAACCTCCCAGAGCCTAGCTCAAAAGTCACCTACTCCAGGAAGCCCTCCTGGTCTCAGAAGTATTTCTTCCTGGGTTCTCTGTGAATTGGATAGTCTCCTCCTTATCTTCTGTCTTAACCTTTCCACCTGCTCCCCAGATGTGTGTCACTTAAGGACGAGGCCCTCAGTCTGTGTCACCAGAAGGAGATAGCACATGACAGGAGTCAGTAAATACATGCATGATTAATAGTAACTGCCAATCCAAACCTGCCACTTTACTCATGTGGTAGCAGACCTGGAAGGGGTCAGGGCCCTCTTATCTCCTGGGACACTCCCTCTTAACCCCCTTTTGGTTTTGTGTCTCTCACTAGGCTTCACACCAGAATGTCGCAACTCTTTAGAAGTTCGCATCTACAGTGGTGGTGCACACCTTTAATCCCAGCACTCAGGAAGCAGAAACAGTTGGATCTCTGTGTGTTCGAGACCAGCCTGTTCTACATAGCTAGTTCCAGGATAGCCAAGGCTACACAGAGAAACCCTGTCTCAAAAAACAAAAACAGAAAAAAGGTCTGTATGTGTCCCACTTTCCATCTCACAGCTGTTCGTCCTGGAAATGTTATTGTCTGTAAAAGCCATCACCATGCCCCTGAACCAAGAAATCATGTGGGCACCTTAATTAAAGGGTTCCTTCTCCATTTTGCCCTTCTGTGTCTATGTGTGTATGTAGAAGTCAGAGGTTGATGTAAGGTGTCTGTCTTAATCACTTCAACTTTATTGTTGAGATAGTTTCTCACTGAACTTGGAACTTGCTGATTCACCCCGACTGCCAGGCCAGCAGACCCCCAGCACTCTCCTGTCTCTACTTCCCTGGCACTGAGATTGTAGAAAGCACTGCTGTTTTCACCTGGGTGCTGGGGGTCTAACCAGGTCCTCATCCTTTCATGGCAAGAACGTTCCTGAGTGAGCCATCACCCCATTTCTGTGACAGGATTTCACGCAGCCTAGCTTGGCCTTGAACTCACTATGTAAGTGAGGATGACATTGAACTCCTGATCTTCCTGCTTCTACCTCCCAAGTGCTGGGGTTACAGGAATGCACCACTAAGCCTGGCTCTAGAACCTTTGCTCTTTGTGGGGAGTGGGTGTTTGATACACAGCCGCCTAGGATGCCTTTGAACCCACAGTCTTCCTGCTTTGGTTCCTGGGTGCTAGGATCATAGGCACATGCCACCAAGCCCAACATTTTCTTCCATGTGATGTTGGGGTTTGAACCCAAGGCCTTATGCATGTTAGACAGGCGTGTACCACTGAGCTGTATTTCCTTCCCTTTGCCTACTGGTCTTTCACACAAGGTCTTAGGATTCTATCTTCACAATGTGCTCTTCTGACAGCCTACTGGCCGCTGCCAAGAGAGTAAGCCACTGGCTTTAGCAACTTGGGCACTAAAGTGATCTTGGTGGGGAGGGGTGTTTTTCAAAGGAATGGGTGGGAAGAAGTCAGAGAAGACTGAGGAATCCTTAAGGAGGGTGAGGAATCAACCCTACTCCATGAGGCTGCCCTGAAGCTACAGCGAGCTGGCCTCTGTGAGGCTCTAGAGTGGGTGGAAAATACAACCTCATGTCTCTCCAGGGCTCTTGTCCCTACCCTCCAGCTCTGGGAGGCCCAGAAGAAAACTCAGAGCACCTGGCAACAGGCAGGTCACCCCAGAGACCTGAGCAGAAGCCTGAGGGCTTCTCCATGGTCCAGCCCCTCCTGTGGGCGGAGACAGTGCTGTCCAATCGGTGAGTTACATGTAAATAACCCCCTGGCCTCATCTAAAAGTGTTGTGTTCTGAGGTTTATGGTCTTTCAGATCCCATTTTTTAGGCCTTGCCACTTGAAGTCCCAAGCCTCTCTGTGATGAACTGAGTAACACTGATCAAGCTAAGTAACCTCTCAGAACATGTTGCTCATTAATCCTGCGAGACTCCAGCAAAACTGCATCTATTGACCAAGTACTTCTGGGCTCAGTTGTTTTGCATACCACAATCACCAGAAGCCTCACCCCATCCCCAGTACTGGGGATCAACCCAGTGCCTCACACATGCTAAGCATGTACTTCACCACTGAGACACAAACCTAACCCCAGAAGTCAGTCTTGAACATGCAGATTTCCAGGCTAGGGGTAGATATAATTCAGTGTTAAAAGCAGTGTTTGCCTAGCATGGGTGAAGCTCTGAGTCTAATCCCCAGCACCACAAAAAATATTTACATAAATATAGTACAGTTCCTAGACCCACCCTAGACTTAGGAGGTTCCAGCACACAGAGGATACCAACATTTGTTGCTGTCATAGAAGTCCCTAAGCAAGTCTAAAACACAGCATCGGTGAGCAAGAAAAGAGTTTGCAATTGACCACATAATAAAACCACAAGCTCCTATGTCCACTCACACAGTACTAGACCAGGTGTTATGCTGAGCCCTGGGGACAGAGAAAGAGTGGAGATCCAGAACCTGTGTGCTGGCTGATCTTCATTGTCAGTTTAACTGGACTTGGAATCACCTGGGAGACACACCTCTGGGTGTGTCTGTGCTGTGTTTCCAGAGACTTAACTAAGGACGAGAGGCCCCTCTGAATAGGACAGCACCCCACTATGGTATGGGTTAGACTTCCAGACGAACTAAAAAGGGGAAATAAAAAAACCAGCCAGACACTGGCATTCCTCTTTCTCTGGCTGAATGTGAGCAAGCAGCCTCAGATTCCCACCACCACGCCTCCCACCCCCCACTTCCCAGGGAGGAGTGTACCCTCGAACTATAAACCAACATAAATCTCTCATTCCTTAAGTTGCTTCTTGTGAGATACTTGGTCACAGCGATAAGAAAAGTAACCACTACATCCTAATTCCAAGAAACATCCAGGGCAAGGATAGACCCAAACTAAGTCCCTTCCTTTCTTCTCTTACTCATTCTGTGACCTATTTATGCCAGTTCCTTAGAAAGGGGGTACAAACAGACTGTCCCCCATCACTGAGCACTGACTGAGCACATGCTGTACACCCAGCCCCATACTGGGCTTCACTGGGCAGAGCAAATGAGTCCTGGTCCTTGCCTTGGAGGAAGTTCCAGTGTCAGAGGGTCTAAGGAGATGGGAATAAAGTGACTCTTATGCCAGGCAGAGTGAAGCCAATGCTAAGAACCAGTGACAGTGCCATCCTCACTAAGGAGTGGCAGCCTGTGAGGTAGTCCTTTAAGGGTGAGCATCAGCTGGCCAGGTGAACGAAGAAGCTAAGGGTCCGGGCAGCAAAGGACAGCATGGGGATCCGCAGGAGGTGAGAACCAGGGCAGCTGCAGCAGAGGGCAGAGCAAGCACAGGGGTGAGGAGATGTGGCCCGCAAGCCTGGCGGGTGCCATGGGCCTTGAAAGCCAGCTGTGGCCCAGTGAGGAAGGAAGCCATTGATGTCCGTGAACAGGGAAGGGATAGGACAGGTGGCTTTGGAGGCTCATCCTGATGGCCTGAAAGGAGGCAGGAAGGGCTGAGCTTGCACTTACCCAGATCCGCCTCTCAACCTTACAGGGCTTCCAGGAGAGGGTCGTACACCTGACCTTAGGGCAAACCCGACGGCTCCTGGGTGGGACGGTGGCTCCAGCTGGGGCCTGCTCCAGCCACAGAAACCCAAGAAGGGAGAGGGAGGGAGATGTCAGATGCCCTTTACACCTTAAGAGACTGGGAGATGTTACCAGGCCCTTACCGGTGTCCTAAGCCAGCTGTTCATGTGGGGTGGAAGGTCATAGTTAGGGAAAGGGGTGTCAACTACTCAGGAAGAAGGAACAATGGCCTCCTTCTTGCTCCCCCGCCTCAGTTTCATGCACATGGGGATCCCAGTCTCTTTACCCCCATAATTCCAGCCTCATCTGTGACTATATCCCCATGAGCCTCCTCCCAGAGTGGGGCATGTGGAGATACAAAGCACAGGCCACTCCTACATAAGCTCAGGGACAAAGAAGCCCACAGACATGGATGCAAACAGACAGACAGACAGACAGACAGACAGACACAAATACAAACACAAGCACCAGCTTTAGCAAGCCAGAGCCTGGAGAAATGTGTATTTCAGGAGCAAAAAGAGGGAGCATGGAGGGCCAGGCAGAAGTGAGCGGTCAGTACAGCAGGCAGGTGGACAGGCAGAGGGGAGGGGTCAGTACAGCAGGCAGGTGGACAGGCAGAGGGGAGCAAGACAGCTTCATAGAGTCACAGAGTGCAGAACGGTCAGCCCTCACCTCCTTCCTGAGTCTTCAGTATCACTGACTGGCCCTGCTGGTGGGGGAGGGCAGGGGAGACAGGACTTTGGAGCTCAGGGGATGGTTAGCTGACCTGGCTCTTTCCCCTGATGGTTCTTGGTCCTCCTTACTTCTAGTTTCTCACAGCCACCTCCCACCTGAAAACCCAAGGCAGCCCCCAATGTCGGACTGCAGCCTCAGGGAAAAAAAAAAAAAAAAAAAAAAAAAAAAAAAAAAACCTCTTTCTCCAACTAGACTTTGAGACCCTTCATGACCTGACCTCAGATGTCACCCCTCCAAAGCCACTCCCTCCATGGTAAACCTTCCAACCAGGCCAGACTCCAGCCCTTAGACGCACACATCTGCAAGCATACACACATACAAATCCATCTTCCTTACCTCTGCTCACATAGCTCCTCTCACCAATGCCAGCCTCCTCACTAAGTCAGCTCACCAAGTCTCCAGTGAAGGCTCCTCAGTGACTTAGATTGCCAGACTCTGAAGGAGCCATTTCACCGTTCTAAACCTCAGCTTCCCCATCTATAAAGTGGGACGAATAAGCCAACTGCCACCAACCTCAGCCCTTGTTGGAAGATGAAATGACATAACCATGCCAGATAATTAGCACAATGTCTGGCCCTCAGCAGGTGGATATACTCAAGAGGGTTTCTAACTGTCTTCTCTGCTACTTCCCAGTGGACACTCTTCAGGTGAGAGAAGTCTCAACTGTGCCACAGGCAGAAGCAGCAAGTCGAGTCTGGGGACCCACGCTGGGACTCAGGCAATGCTCCAGACCCTCACCTCCACCAGGTCAGCACTCCTAAATGCCTGTGCTCCTCAGCCTGGCAGCCAGCAAGACTTAATCCAGACCTGCAGCCTGTTGCAGGGAGACTGGCCTCAGCTCCTAACTGGTCCCTGGTTATTCACTCTTACCCACCCACTACCGTTCACTCCCTCCTACCAGTCGGCCTTTTGTGCTTGTTTTTGAGACAGGGTCTGGCTCTCTGGTCCAGACTAACCCCGAGCTTGTAGTTATACTGTCTGTGCCTCCAGAGTGCTGGGATCACAAGCACACACTGCCGCACCAGCTCCAGGATGGCTTTTTGAAAATTCAAGTCTGGGACTGAAGAGAATGTTCAGTCAATAAACGTGCTTGCCTCGCAAGCACAAGAACCAGACTTCCATCCCCTGCATCCATGTAAAAAGCTATGATGGTGGGCTGGTGAGGTGGCTCAGAGGTTAAGAGCAGTGGCTGCTCTTCTAGAGGTCCTGAGTTCGATTCCCAGCGACCACAAGGTGGCTCACAGCCATTGATAATGAGATCTGGTGCCCTCTTCTGGCCTGCAGGCAACATGCAGGAGGAATATTGGATACATAATAAATATATCAATCTTTAAAAAAAAGCTATGATGGTAAACACAGGAGGATCCCTGGGGCTTGTTGGGCAGCCAGCCTTACTAAACTGGTGAGCCCCAGGTCCCAGTGAGCAGCCTTGTCATAAAATAAGGTGAAGACTGAATCGGGCGGTGGTGGTGCATGCCTCTAATCCCAGCACTCGGGAGGCAGAGGCAGGTGGATCTCTGTGAGTCCGAAGCCAGCCTGGTCTACAGAGTGAGTTCCAGGATAGCCAGGGTTACACAAAGAAACCCCGTCTCCAAAAGCCAAAAACCAATAAATAAATAAATAAATAAAATAAAGTGGTGGCTGTTGAGGAACACCACCCAAGGTTGACCTCTGGCCTCCACACACCTGTGCACACACCCACAAATACACAGGCACACCATACATACAAATAAACGAGTACAAAGATTTTAAAAGATAGCTCTGATCTGGTCAGCCTATTCTTTCCTTTTGCTTAGAAACTGTCAACGGCTTAATGGTGCTCTTAGCAGAAACCAGGACTCTTAGAGCAAGGCATGACAGTTTACGTCTATAATTCTAGCACTAAGGCAGGAGGATCACTGCAAATCTGAGGCCAGTCTGGGCTGCATGAGTTCAAGGCTAGCTTGAAATTCAAAGTCACACTCTAAGTAAAAAATAATATAACCAATATTCTTAGTACAAGGCACAGGCCTGATCCCCCACAAGCTGTCCTTCCCCACCACCCTTCACCCCATTCCTGGGCTTCAGCCAACCTGACTTTTTTTTGGGTTTGTTCAAGACAGGGTTTCTCTGTATAGTTTTGGTACCTGTACTGGATCTCGCTCTGTAACCCAGGCTGGCCTCGAACTCACAGAGATCTGCCTGGCTCTGCCTCCCAAGTGCTGGGATTAAAGCACCACTACCTGGCCAACCTGACATCTTAACCCTTCAGGCCTTTGCACATACTGGTGCCTCCTACCTGGAAAGCTGTTTCCTTCACCATAGCCCCACCTTTCACCCAATTTACGTTTATCCTTCAAGTCCCAGTTCAAGTGAACTCACACCTGGATCAGACCACCGAAAGGGTCACATACTGCATGCCTCTGCCAGAGCAGTGGCTGATATCAAAACGCAATAGTTAATTAGTTTATATCTGGCCCCTTCTAGGCTGCATGCAGGAGGGTAGAGACGGCATGCCTTGGTTTGCTTCCAATCCCTGGCCTCTGGCGAGGTGCCTGACACTTAGTAAGAACCCAATACATATCTCTTGTGTGGACGAATAAGCCTCAGTCTTAACCATCTCCAGAGAGGGGACAATCACCCGCCGCCTCACAGGACTGTTCTGAGTAGAATCTTGACTGACACTGTGTCCTTCTTTTCTAGCTTGAGTCTTCATGGAGGCTTCTCTCCCTCCCTCCTGGGAGCCCCTGCTGACTCCTCCCTTCTCCACGGGGGACTCCAGGGGACTGAGTCTGCTTGAATCTCTCCACTCCAGACTGAACTAATAGGCAGAGACCGAGTCTGAGTCACCCATGATTCCATGGCATGTGGGGCAGGGGGGAGGAGGGAAGAGGAGGGACTCACCGGGGTGGAATTCGCTTCCAACAGTGCTGTCTTCCATGCTCTGTAAAGCAAAACCCACTGGATCATGAGGAAAGATCTGCAGGGTAGGCATATGGGGCTCCCACTTTGTAGATGCTCATCCACAACCCAGCCCCTAGCCCCACCTCTCCCGACTCTCCGGTAAACAAAAGCAACTGCTCCACTACCCTAGTCACATGGGTGAGCCCCGAGGTGAACTAGTAACTCTTCGTGGGTGGCTGGGTTTGTTTCTTGTTGGTTTTGTTTTTCTGACACAGGGTTTCTCTGTGTAGCCCTGGCTGTCCTGGAACTCTCTCTGTAGACCAGGCTGGCCTCAAACTCGGAGATCCACCTGCCTCTGTCTCCCGAGTGCTGGGATGACAGGTGTGCACCACCACCACCTGGCGAGCTAATAAGTCTTAGTTCAGCCTCTTCTCCTCAGTTATCCCAATTGAGTTGGGGCAGGGGTGTCCTAGAGGACTTCTGAGTCTTGCGTGTCTGCGTGATGCTCTGCCTGCGACCCACCTCTACATTCTAACTTGCACAGCTTCCCAAAGCTGTGACCCAAGCCTCAGGAATGCCCAGTGGATCCAGGACAACTGGGCCTTTGTTGGTTGCCATGGCATCCGGCTGGGGTGGACAAGGCCACTCTGTGCTATCTGCCCAGATCTTGGCTGCCTCCACACCCACACACCCATCTTTCCTTCTCCTCCAGGGCAGAGGCCCAGCTGCTCGGCCTGACGGTAGGAAGGGAAAGAATGTAAGGGAATAGATGGCACTGAGGAGGATGGGCTCCCAGGATGGGCTGCATCTAATATTGGGGTGCCCTGCTCAGACACCGCCAGTTGTTTTCTGACGGTAGGTCTAGGCCTACCCCTCAGCTCAGAGTCCCACCATCAGTGCATCTCTTACAAGGGCTTTTGAGATGCTGCTGGGTATGCTTTTTCCTTTCAATCAGCCTGAGTGCAGGATCACTTCACCGGCTGCCAAATGTCTGATTCCAAATGTCAGGGACCCAGTACCTGAGAGAGGTGTGCCTCTGTCTCTGAGTTCTCTGTGTATGCACCATTTACCAGTAGTTATACCATTGTCCTCTGTCAGTCTGTATTACAAAACCTTGCTAACTGGCCTTAATCCCCTCTCTGGTTGTACCCCAAGATCCCAGCTCCACACATCCTGTGAATCCACTCACATGGCATCATCCCGGGTCTCCGCACACAGGTGCAGGCGGGAACCCTCCCGTAGGTTCACTGTCAGCAGGCCGTCTCGGCTCCTGCCCTCTGGGGGCTGCACATCTGAAAGAAGACACACATACACGAGGATTCCAGAAACATAGGCCCTAGCTGCCCCCACCCCAGGAAACCACACCCAGGGGTAGGAATTGACTCTTGGGGTCCTGATTGCTGGTCACTGCTAACCTCTGATCCCACATGCTTTCTTGAGAATCTGTCCGCCATACCCTCCAAACCCTTCAGTGTTTCCACATTACCAGCTTCCTAGAGCATCCCTCAGTTACTGTACTATATTATATGGCTTCAGTCTTGGCTGAAGCATTAGATTCACTGTGTGACTCTAGGCCAGTTACATCACTTCTCTGAGCTTCCTCATTTCATCTCCAACCACTGTCTAGTACCTGCAGGTATTTTATCTGGACTAACCTTCTGGGGTAAAGCATAGGCCGGAACTCGGCCAAGCACCAGACTCCTAGCCAACTGATCTACAGTCGGCAAAAGCCCAGAGGCGGTGTTTGTGGGATCTCTCTGAAAGCAACTAAGAGCCTTCCAATTGCAGTTCTCAAACACAGGAAAAACCCTGACATGGGCAGAGGTCCATCAAAGAAGTACTTCTGCTCACCATGACACTCTTGGCCGACCTTTATATCTCGGACATTGAAGTGGATAAGCACGCGGTCCTCCTCGTCCTGTGCTGTCTCATCGTGGTAGTAACCCAGCGTGCCGTCCAACCACAGAGCAAACCAGTTCCTCTTCCAGCGGCGGAGGATGGAGCCTGCATGATATTTTGGACCCACCAGGGAAGCTGAACCCTACCTTGCTAGGGACAAGAGCCCCCGATGGGCTCCCCAAGTCCCCTCAGCTCTGGCCCCCATGACTATCACTTCTTTCTTTGTCTATCTGCCCTCTAAAATGAGGACAAGGCCTCTTTTCTATGTTTCTCAGCCCTGCCAGCCACTGGCCTGACTCAGTAGGGGCTCAATGGCAGTGTTGAACTGTGACTGACCGCTCAGACCAACTCGTGGGAGCTTCCCAGAAGAGCCCACGTCTCTTCAAAGGCAAAGACCTCTCTCCCTACTGGAAGCCTCTGTCTTGTCTCTTAGCTCGGGTTTGAGTGACAGTTACAGGTCCCTGCCTCTTGCACCACATTGGGTCTGCACTTCCCCACACGAGGCCCTAACAGGACTGGTGTCAGCCACAAATGAACTGAGAATGGACAGGGGCAAGGGACACGGGGTCTCCTAGCTCAAAGGTCTCCAAGCCTGCTCCTCCTCAGTTTACATACAGCACTGGCTGGATGATGGAGGTGGCTGGGGCCACTGTGGCTCTAGACATTTTACCACTGGAATGGTAATAGGACATGTAAAACATTAGAGGACTTTCTAGGCAGGTGTGGAGGCCCACACCTGTAGTTCCAGAACTCGAGGGAATTCAAGGCTAGTCTGGACTACTAAGACCCATCTCAGAGGAAATAAATAAAATTAGACATGGTGGTACTTGCCTGTAATCCCAGCACTCAGATGGTAGAGACAGGAGTTCGAGGTTATATTTGGTCACATAGTGAGTTTGAGGCCAACTAGGGTTACCTGAAACTTTGTATTCCCCCAAAGCCTCACAACATGCCCCCCAAAAGAGGACTTCTTAGAGCTATGGCTCTGAAAAAGACATGTATCTCACTTTGCTCTGGGCCTTGGTCTGTGTCCCGCCTGCGTTGGGGTGCAATGGACACACAAGGCATCAAACTTAGTCTGTACCCCAAGGAATGTGCAGTTTAGAGGCTAGGGCCAGTATGGGCTGGGGAAGGGAGGCGGGAATACTGACCAGTGAGAACAGTTGTAAGTTAATGTGGAGACTGAGAAGGGAGCCTCTGACGCAGCTTCATGCTCCAGGGGAAGAGGGGGTTCACCAAAGGAGGGAAATCTAGCCAGTCTAGAAGAGTGCAGTTTTACTAAACAGCCAGAGATGGGAAGAATAAAGAGGAGGCCAAAGGCCCTGGTGTAGGGGAGAAAGGTTTCCCATGCTATGTAGAACACACCGTTTCCCCCCTCCGAGCCCCAGAATCAGGTGCAAGGCAGACAAGGACTTGACCCAGAATCACTCACTCTGTCTCCACAGCCAGCCGCCCCTCACCAGGGCCATTTCTTCAAAAGGACTTTCCAGGTTGGAGTCGGGTGGGACCTGCCAGAGGAGCCAGGACACACAGACCTCACAATTCAGTGTAGCTCCTGAGAGCGAAGCCCCCAGCCCTGCCCTCCCTAGAGAGCCATCCAGGAACCATGCAAGGCTGCCTTAGTAAACAAACACAGGCCAGGCACCCTCTGCCCCACCCCACCCCCCAAGGCTCAGCTCCTGCAGAGAATGGGCACACTGTCCCAGTGGAGTCAGCAGGCAGCCACGCAGTAGGACAGTGTGGGGGTGGGGATGGGAGCCAGGCCAGGCTCAGTTCCAGAACCTTGCCAAGTCACTGCTCCATGCGCCTCTGGCCTGAGTAAGGCAGGTAAAGATGAAGTGAGGAATTCTTAAAGCTCATACAATGTTAGAAAATTGGATATGGAAATGGGACCAGCATACAGTATCAGAGTCGGGGCAATGAATTTCCATGCTAGGAGAAGCCATTTCTCAAGTACGCACACTAACACTGTGCCATTAAGCACCGTGTGCCTGGTGTGTTTCTCTGCCTTCGCGAATTCTCTCTCTTCAGCCTCCCAACCATCCTTGCCATCATTCCTGTTTTAGAGACTTAGAAACTTGGCCTTGGAGAGGTCCAACCTTGACTAGGAAGCAATGGAGCTAACATCCACACCCAGCCACCTCAGCTTCTCTCCAGGAGCTTTGAAAACATGAAATGCCAGTCAGGTGTAGTGGCATAGCCTTTAATCCTAGCTCTCCAGAGGCAGAGGCAGGAAGAGCTCAGTAAATTGTAGGCTGACCTGGTCTACATAACGAGTTCCAGGCCAGGTGGCGCACGCACCTTTAATCCCAGCACTCAGGAGGCAGAGCCAGGAGGATCTCTGTGAGTTCGAGGCCAGCCTGGGCTACCAAGTGAGTTCCAGGAAAGGCGCAAAGCTACACAGAAAAACCCTGTCTCAAAAAACAAAAAACAAACAAACAAACAAAAACCTCCACCAGACAACGTGCAGAATCAGGCCGGCTCAGAATCATAACTGGGGGAAGGGTTGGGGGGCAAGCATTGCTAGTCTTTAAAAGACACACACACACACCCCTCAAGGTGATTCTAAAAGGCATCGAAGTTTGCCTGCTGCTGCAAACCTCCCCAGACAGCCCTTCTAGGTGGAGACCTGCACTTTACAAGTGGTCGAACTGAGGGGGTCTGGGCAAGTGACACATCCCTGTATGTGATGGAGCTTTGCACGGAAGTCTGGGTGCCTTCTTTTGTTAAAGGACGACTTATTTAAGAGCAGGCGCCTCTGCCCTTCCCCCACCTGCTCACACCTGTTGCTGCGCAACTAGGGTTGGCACACCTAGAGTGGAAGCCGGGGCTTCTTGTGTTCCTCCTCTGGCTCATTCCCTTCTCTAAGTTCTGACATAGATCTTACAAGAGAGTCAGGTGCACACTCCCTCTCAAGTTCCCCCGCATGCACACCCACCTGTCCACACCTGTTGGGGTAACTGCTGCCACAAACGTCCGCTACTCGATGAAGCTTCTGTCCCAGCCAGTCGCACCTGTGCTTTGCATACCCCAGAGAGCTTGAGGCTTTGCACTCCCCAGGCTGTGCCTGGGGCCCAGCTGCCCCCAGGCCCCGCCCTCCAGACCCAACTCACTCCCAGGGAGGGGGCGTGGCGTGGAGAAAGTCAATGACCGAGACATGCTGGGATTTGTAGTCTGCAGTCCTACGCTGGGCAGAAGCTGCCTGGCCTAGCAGTAATGTGCTGACCCCAGGAGGGGTAAGTAAACAAGGCTACACATATAATTGTATTTTCTTCCTTTCCCCTTTTCTTTTCTGTTTTGTAACAAGGATCTGCTTATATTTCCAGGGCCCTTCAAATGATCTGCCCGAGCAACTGGGTCTAAGGGTGTGTACCACCACACCCAACTTGATTTTCTATTAAGACATTTATTTGTTCACTTATTTTTCATAAAATATTTTTGCCCTTTTGGTACTAGAGATGTATTCCAGGATCTGCTAAGTACTGATCTACCCTCCATTCTTGACCTAAAATAATTTCTCTTAAGAATGTGTCGATGGCCAGGTGGTGGTGGCATAGGCCTTTAATCCTAGCACTAGGGAGGCAGAGCCAGGCAGATCTCTATGAGTTCGAGGCCAGCCTCATCTACAGAGTGAGATCCAGGACAGGCACCAAAACTACACAGAGAAACCCTGTCTCGAAAAACCAACCAATCAACCAAACAAACAAACAAAAGAACACGTGGCTGGAGGGGTAAGGAAATGTCTCAGCACAAGGAACTGAGTTCAGATCCCCAGAACCCTCGTTTTAAAAGCCAATATGGCAGTCCTGGTGAGAAAGACAGGTGGATCCCAGCGGCTCACTGGCCTTCCAGCCTCGCCTGACCATGAACCCTAAGCCACCTTGCCTCAGAAAACAAGGTGAATGGCTACCGAGGAAGGGCACCTGAGGTTGAACTATGGGCTCCGCATGCATACACATAGTCATTCACATCCCCACACACTAAAAACAATACACTAATTTAAAGAGAGAGAGAATGTGTGGTTGAAGGCCTGTGATCCTCAAGAGGAGGAGGCAAGTGCTGGAGCCTGGGAGATCATCAAAGGTCAAGGCCAGTCTGGTCTAAGAGAGAGTTCCCAGACTACATAATGAGACCTTGTCTCAAAAACAGCAACTGTTAAATGAAAACAAAAAGAATATACAGCTTGAGGTCTCATTCTGAGAAGAGAGTCAGAAAGAGAGAGGATGAAGGGTTCCATAGTACAGATCTGTAATCCTCAGGAGGCTGAGAAGCAGGAGGATCACAAGTTCAAGGCCAGTCTGGGCAACTTAGACTGCATCTCTAAGTTAAAAAAGAAAGAAAGAGGAGAAAGGAGGAGGAGAAGGCTGGAGCTAAAGCTGGGTGGTAGAGGGCTAGACTAGCATGGGTTAGACCCTAGGTTCCATCTCCAGTACTGAAGCAAAACCACAAACAAGGCCAATTTCTATAGCACATGGCAGCCTGTACTCACAGCTACTCTGGAGTCTCAGCCTGGAGGATGCCTCAAGCCCAGGAGATCCCAGGAGATCCCAGGAGCTCACAAGGCCAGCCTGGAGCTCACAAGGCCAGCCTGGAGCTCACAAGGCCAGCCTGGGCTACAAAGCAAGATTCCTAACAATAACTATAGTAGAGTAAAGAAAGATTTCTGAGCCATCAAGATGGCTCAGCAGGCAAAGGTGCCTGATGACCAGAGTTCTACCCCCAGACTCACATGGTGGAAAGAGAATGGAGTCTCACAAGCTGTCTCTGAACTCTATAGTGCAGGGTTACACTGGTGCGCATACATGCGCGCATGCACGCGCACATACACACAGAGATAGATAGATAGAGAAATGCAATTTTAATTTTTTTAGAGTTTGTTATTCAGACAAGAGAGTACCATACCCACAATCACTACAGACATTTCCAAATAGCTTATATTGAGCAACTTTGTGCTCCCCAAACTATATATGAAGCTCTAATCTCTCTCAGTGAGAGAACTGTGTTGTTCAAGAAAAGAAATTCACCGTGGCGCACGCCTTTACTCCCAGCACTCGGGAGGCAGAGGCAGGCGGAGGAACTCTGTGAGTTGGAGGCCAGCCTGGTCTACAGAGTGAGTTCCAGGACAAGCTCCAAAGCTACACAGAGAAACCCTTTCTCAAAAAAGAAAGAGAGAGAGAAAGAAAGGAAGGAAGGAAGGAAGGAAGGAAGGAAGGAAAGAAAGAAAGAAAGAAAGAAAAGAAACGCTCTCCTGAAGGCAAAAGACTGAATACCCTTGTTCCAGCTTAGACCCATGGTCATGTGTCCCACAAGGCTAGTCCCATGTAAAGAGCTCAAGTCCTTTGCAGACTGAAGAAAACACTACCCCTGGAAACAAAATTAAGTGGAAATTATACTTGAGCTGAAAAAAAACTAAATGTGGTGGCCCACATGTGGGAGGCTGACATAGTAGAACTGGAAATCCCAGGAGATGATAGATAGATAGATAGATAGATAGATAGATCACAGAGAGAAGCCAGGCTCCACCCTGGTTTGGATGTAGCATTCTCTGTCTGCGTAAAGCACCATAGGTAGCGGAAGCCTGCCTTCCCAGTCCATCCCTGACTCCCAGACTATTGGAGGAAACTGGAGGTTGGAGTAGTCAATGCAAAGGGTGGCTTAACCATGAGGAACTTCCTCTTTACCCAAGATGTTCAGAAAAGCTTCCCAGAGGAGGCCGAGAGGTCTTGAAGGGTCAGTGGCATTTCCCCAGTGTGGAACTGAGAACTCCACATAAGTACTGGTAGAAAATTCAGGAGTCTCCAGTACATTTTGAAGATGTGGACTGGCAAGCTATAACAAGGATTGGGTGGCAGCCTGGATGTTGTGGTATAGTGACTACCTGGGAGGGGCAATACTTTCAAGAAAGGAGGCTAAGTCACATGATTAGTGTGTTAGAGGATCTAGGGCACAATGGAAATGAATCAGAGGCTGGACTTGAGGAAGACGAATATTTTGTTACCTGGATCTGCCCCTCCAGGGTCACTACTTTGACTAACTCAGTCCAAAATTCCCACTTGTGCAGGAGCAGACAGAGAATGCCAGAGACCAGGGCATCACCTTTTTGGGAAGCGCCATCACCCCAACTTCCTCCTGTCCCAGAGAACTCCTTACCGGAGTTGCAGGGCTCATGGTTCCTCAGTCAGACCAGCATTCCCAAGGAGGTTCCAGCCGTGGGGCTCTCTGCTCTGCAGCCTCAGAGATAAGGGGATCAGGAAAGAGCTACCAAGTGGGGCCCTGAAGGGAGGGGCAGGGAAGGGCCACACTGGCCCTAATGAAAGTCACCCGCAGGTCCAGTCCCCTCCACAGCTTTCCTGGTCAAGTCACCTGGTGATTCCGAGGCGGTGTTGACCGAGGCCTCCAAGCTGTGATTGGGAGGAGGGTGGACAGAGAAGACGGGATGAGGGACGGGGCGGGTTCTCTGCCCTAGTGTAAGGCGGAGCTAAGTCTTCATTCTGAAGCCTGGAAGACTGTGCCCATCACCCCAGCCTTGGCTGTGCAGCCGGGCTCCTTAAGCCTCCCTTCTGGGCTCCTGGGTCTCTTTAATCTTGACCCAGGGCCACCCCAAAGCGCCAGCCCTTCCGTGTGGTGCGTGCGTGCCTGTCTGGAGGATTCACCGCAATTGATCCTCTTAGTCAGGGGTTTATCCCCTTTCTCAGCAGCCCCAGGGACCACACCTTCCAAATCACTCTGTTTCTTCATCTCCGTGCCTTCGAACTCATTCTCTGGTGGCTGGAAAGTTGCAACCTACCCAGCTCTGACTACCTCTTCTGCTCTCTATAGCCGGGGTGGAAGGAGGGAGGGAAGAAGAGGAATGGAAGGAAAGGAGGAGAAGGGAGGTGGAGGGAAGGGGGAAAGAGTGGACGGAAACGAGGAAGGGAGCTATCTCTCCCTGGGACCCTTGGCCGGTTAAACAGCTAAAACTTATAATCGCTCTTACTATTGATGATAATGAATTCAGTTCTCACTTAGACACTCCTTTTGACGTTCACCTTCCGGGACACAAGCAAAGGTTTGGGGATAGGGTGATCTGACTCCCTGCTTAACAGCGCTCATGAGTCTCCCTTGCTGCTCTGGCTGTCTTGAGGAAAAAGAAAAAAAAAAAAGGACTGGGTCAACAGCCAGGAAGTCCACCCCTACGCCACTGCAAGCTGGTCTCGAAGTCTCCACAGTGAGCTTAAAAAGTGCGCAGGATAACAGCTGATGACGCCAGCCCCTGAAAGCAGCTTCAGCCGGGGCTGCTTCCAGGAGTTTGGATTACAAGGCTCGGTGAACTCTAGATGAACCGGCTGCCACCGTCTGTCTCCACCTACGCGAGGGGGAAACACGCCCCCTGGCGGCTGTGCGGAGGGCCTGCTCTCCAGAGGCAAAGGTGTGAGCGGTCCAAAAGCAAACCTCCATAGCTGTGACTGGTACTACAGCGGCCAGGCGATGAGTGGTCCAAACATGAGGTCTCTGGCTGCATGAGTGGGTCGCCCAGGCTCGTCTAGTCACCCAAAGGCACATTCCTTCTCTGAGGTAGCACATTAAGTCTTATAGGAAGCTTCTCCCAGTTTCTAAGCTACTGTGGGTCCTGCGTGTCAGCTGGTTACCGAAGGGAAGAGAAGCAGCAGGGATATCGGAGGTGGCACTGACCGCCAGGCTGTGAAAGTGGCGAGGCAGTCAGCTGTGTGACAGCTGAAGAAAAGCAGCGGAACATTTAAAGAGTGGCCAGGGCAGGAAGCAGGGTGACGGAAACAGAGAGCTAGCAAGAGAGCTAGGAGAGCTGAGACTGGGCAAGAACAAAGGCTGTGAGTGACAAGCCCTGGTCATGAAGGAGTTCCAGAGAGCTGTGAAGTCCTCAGGGCTGAGGATCTCAGACACCTCAGGTCAGCTGTAACACTGACCGCTTTCAAGGGCTGAGGCTTTGAGTAAGCAGGGTTACCTGAAAGCTGAAATGACAGCCGCAGCAGCCAGGGACGGAGGAATCCCGACTGCCTAAGGCTTCCCAACATCTTTAACACTTGCAGGGCTTCATGTCCCTATACCAGAGGCATTCGGGAGGACTGTGACACTACAGGGTGCCACCTGCTGCTGCTCCCACCTGCCTACACTCAGGCAAACTTTGGGGACTACAGAGCTGCCAGAGACCAACATTTGAGAGTGCCTCCTTGTCTACCCCACAATTTCTATCTGGGTGGAGCAAAAGGACCCTGGGAGACAAAAGAAGTCAGGGAGAGAGGAGGGGAAGGGATGACCAGGCAAGCTGGCCTCAGAATCTAGACCTGGGTACCGCCAGTGCCTGGCTCCTCGCCAGCTCTTTCTCCCCCGCCACCCCCGCCATCCCCACCCCACCCCATCCCCTGACCCCAGATAGGCAACTAGGCATCTTTCACCAAGAGGGGAGGAGGGATGGTACAAACATCTAGATTACACTCTCCAGATTTAGCAGCCAGAAGAAACGGGAAAGGTTCTCCAACAGCAGTGAAGAGTTCAGGGCGAAGATTCTCCATCCGCCTCGTAAAGAAGGATGCAGAGACAAGAAGAAGGGAGAAGGAAGCTGGGAAAACTAAGGCCACGGATACCAATACTGCAAGACTTGGCATGTGTCCCTGGAGTGTTGGCCAATGGCTGGCTTCAAGAAATTAATGAAAGGTGTGAGCCAGCAGGGTGTAGTGGTGCATGCCTGTAATCTCACCACATGGGTAGCTGAGGTAGGAGGATCTAGAACAGGATGGATCTATTACAGGACAGCACAACAGTGCCTCAAAAAAAAAAAAAAAAAAAAAAAAAATGCAGGTGAGAGAGAAATGCCCTTTTAATATAAATCCTGGAAGTTCATAGATCCGCTGGTGATCACTGTTGAGTAGCTGTTTTATATCTCTTTTATTAATTTAAAAAGTTGTTATTATTTATGTGTATGTTTTTTCCTGCATGTGTATTGTTATTATTTATGTGTATGGTTTTTTGTTTTTGTTTTTGTTTTTTTGTGTATTGTTATTATTTATGTGTATGTTTTTTTCCCTGCATGTGTATTGTTATTATTTATGTGTATATTTTTGTTTCCTGCATGTGTATCTGTGTACCACATGTGTGCCTGATGCTCATGGAAACCGAAAGAGGGCACCAGAGTCCCCGGAACTTGAGTTGCAGATCATTGTGAGCTGCCATGTAGATGCAGGGCACTGAACATGGATCCTCTGGAAGAGCAGCCAGTGCTCTTAACTACAGAGCCACCTCTCCAGCCCTATTTCTTTTTCTTTTCTTTTTTTTTTTTAAGATTTAATTATTTTATTTTATATGTATGGATGTTTTGCCTACATGCATGTCTCTGCACCATGTGCTTGCCTAGTGCCTGAGGAGGCCAGAAGAGGGTGCTGGCCCCCTGGAACTGGAGTTACAGATGGTTGTGAGCTGTCATATGGGGGCTAGGAATTGAACCTGGGTCCTCTGAAAGATTAACAAGTGCTCTTAACTGCTGAGCCATCTCTCCAACCCCCTAGTTCTTTTTTTTTTTTTAATTATGTGGAGGTGCATGTGAGTGCAGGTGCCAGAGGAAACCACAGGTCTGGGACCTCATAGAGCTGGAATTACAGATGGTGAGCCTCCCAGTGTGGGTGCTGGAACTAAACTCAGGTCCTCTGCAAGAGCAGTATGTGCTCTTAACCACTGAGCAATTTCCACAGCTCCATTCTTTTCTTTTTTTTT
This sequence comes from Onychomys torridus, assembly GCF_903995425.1. Taxonomy (NCBI): domain Eukaryota; kingdom Metazoa; phylum Chordata; class Mammalia; order Rodentia; family Cricetidae; genus Onychomys; species Onychomys torridus. Next base: position 79,881,358 of record NC_050443.1, read on the forward strand.
TAAGCTTGAGGACAATTTTATTACTAAAGTTTAAAAGAAAAACTCTAGGGAGACAAGCTATAGCCAAGAGGAAGAGAAAGACTCCCCCAAAAGACTATGTATGCTCCTTGAGTTAAGCTGCCGTGGAGGTCAGCCACATGGCAGACTGGCAAGGAAAGGAGCTTTGGAGATAAGGATCCCAATGCATCTGTGAAAGCACACTCATGCTGCAAGCCGCAAACATATACAAAGTGGGATTTCAGCTGATTACGACAAAGCCAAGGGCCTTCCAGAGGTCAAGCTGAGGCTCCAGGAGCCTTGGTGATATTGGCTTTTGATTATCAGCTGTTTCCTGCTCTGAGTTTCTTGTGTGCTGTTGTAGCTTTTCCATCATTTATTGGGCACCATTTCCCCTCTACTAAAGGAATATTTAGATAACCTTGTGTGCTGACAGCTATGCACAGCCAGAACCCCAGTTCAAGCCTCCCTGTAATTATTGTCATTGGCAGCATCCGGCCAGGTCCATGCCCAGACGGAGGAAAGTATCAGAGATACCTCTGTACTCTCTAAGAACAGACTTAAGTGTCCAGACTACCCATTTGAGAAGGCCTGGCAGATATGCCAATTAAGCTTAACTTCCTCCTTTCCCAAATCTTATCTCTAGTTCCAGATCTCCCTTTAACTATCACCAGAGGCATCTAGCTGTACACAGATTGCCTAGTGACTGAACACACTTTCCCCCACCCTGCAGAAAAAAAATGGCAGATAATGGACAGATAGGAGCCGCAGGAAGAAAGAAGGCAGTTTTATTTTCTCCCACTGACCTAGCAACTTACAGATTCTTAACATTCTCTACCAATCACATTTAAGACTATAATGGAGCATGTAAGATCCCTCTTCACCGGGTAGTGGTGGCGGTGCACGCCTGTAATCCCAGCACTTGGGAGGCAGAGGCAGGTGGATCTCTGTAAGTTCAAGGCCAGCCTGGTCTACAGAGCTAGTCCAGGACAGGCTCCAAAGCTACAGAGAAACCCTGTCTCGAAAAACAAAAAAAACAAACAAAAAATCCCTCTTCTTAGATATTACCCCAATTTAGCCTTTAGTTAGTTCATTTCCCCATTAGTCACTTCCCTTTTAGGTTGCAAATGATAATTAACAATTATTGTCTCTCTATGTGATTCTTCTCACCCCTCCATTTGACCCTGGAAGCCTGGTGGTCACTGCCTAAGGAAAATCCTTCCCTGCCTTTATGACCCCGTAGAATTCAAGCCTGGTAACCTTGCTGACCAGGGGCTTGCTATTGCTTGGGTTTATAACTGGATTCCTGGAAGATTTGGGAGGAACGTGGAGAACGGAGAGATGGAGAACAGAGAAGGATAAAGAGAGTATGTGTGGATGAGAAAGAGTCAGATGGGGAAGTACTAGCTGGGTAAGAAGAACAAGATGAAAAGGAGCTAGACGAGGCGGATTTAAGACGAGAGAATTAAGATAGAACTTAGAGGGAACAGTAGATAAATATAGAGAGAAATCAGGCAAGAAAGGAGCTAGGCATGAGAACAGAACTGAAGCTGTGTACATAGGATGTTATGCCAGAGGAATTAAAGCAAGTGGACTATGGAACTTGGTGTGCTGAGATTCTATTTCCCAAAAATAGTCCTCACCATTAGTAGTTCTCTCTCCTGAGCCCCTGGGATGTACAATATTAAGGCTGGTCCCACTAATATTTTGTTTTGTTTTTTGAGACAGGGTTTCTCTGTAGCTTTGGAGGCTGTCCTGGAACTCCCTTTGTAGACCAGGCTGACCTTGAACTCACAGAGATCCACCTGGCTCTGCCTCCTGAGTGCTGGGATTACAGGCTTGCGCCACCACCGCCCGGCTGGTCCCACTAATATTACACAAGACACTCAGGCTCTGGCCAGCATTGGCATGAAAGAGCCGGAAGAGAAGAAAACCTTGTGCTTTTCCGAGTGACTCAGAAAGGCAGACAGACCCCAGCAGAGCTGCAGGTGAGTTCATAGGACTGCTTTCTTTCCTTTCCGTAAAACCCCTAGTTTAACACAGGATCTTACTATCTTAGGCTGGCCTCAGTCTATCACCTTCCAGTGCTGACTGTACAATGTGCACAGTCCCCAGCCAGACACTGTGGGTTCATTTTTATTTTAGTTTAAAAACAAATATCACACCAGGTGTGAGAACATGTGTCTTTAATCCCAGAGGCAGATGGATCTCTGTGAGTTTGAGACCAGCCTGGTCAACATAGAGAGATTCAGGCTAGCTAGGGTTACACAGTGAAATCCTGCTGTCTCAAGCAGCAAATAAATAAATAAAATTCAGGGCTGAAGATATGTCTCAGCAGTTAAGAGCACCATCTGCTCTTCTGGAAGACCAGAGTGCAGTTCCCAACACCTACATCAGTCTGTAATTCCAGTTCCAGGGGACTCTCACACCTCCTTCCAGTCTCCTCAGACACCCTCACACATGTGGCATACCCTCACACAGACCACACAGATACACACACACACACACACACACACACACACACACACACACACACACACATCTTTAATAAATATTGCAAATATATATGCCTATAATGTGCACATGTCATGACAGGTGTGCAGAAGTCAGAGACGTCTTTTTGGAATCAGTCCTCTCTTTCCACCCTGTAGGTCCTGAGTATCAAACCTCAGTCACCTGGCTTGGTGGCAAGTACCTTTTCCTGTTTAGCCATCTCATTGTCCCCAGTGGTTTATTTAATTTTATTATTTGTTTGTTTGTGACAGCGTTTCTCGGTATAGTCCTGGCTGTTCTGGAGCTTGCTCTGTAGACCAGGCTGGCCTTGAACTCACAGAGATCCACTTGCCTCTGTCTCCAGAGGGCTGGTATTAAAGGCATTTGCCATCACCACCTGGCTTACGTATTTATTTAATATGCCCGTCTGTTTAGCTACATGAGTGTATGTGTACCATGTATGTGCAGGAACCCACAGAGGCCAGAAGAAGGCATCAGATCCCCTGGAACTGGAGTTACAGACAGTTGTACAATTCTGAAGAACACATCCCTCAGTTCGCTGCTGGTACCACCTCTCCAGGCTCAGGCGGGCACCTGCCCAGCAACTGGAACCTGGCTTTCCAAGAGGTCCCAATGAAGGACACACTGCTTTCCTGTCTCACTCATTCCCCTTTGCCTCTCTGCACAACCAGGGCACCTCCCTGTTTGTTCTTACCACTCCACCATGGCTAGCACAGCTCACGAGGCCAAGGATAACAATCCTTTTATCTTCTTCCTAGTCACCTGCCCCCTCAGCACATTCAAAGGAGCAGATGCCTGAGATTTTCACAGTGACACAGCTCAGTTAAGGAACAGACGCCTGAGATCTCCACGATGACAGCTAACTGGATGTTTCTTCACTCACGCCTCCCACCATGAGTGACGTCCGGTTCCCCGGTTCCCCCCTCATCAGCTTGAAGTAGCCTCGAGAATTCAGGGCCCTTGTTCCCCTACTTGCTCTTACAACTCACCTCTTTTTTTTATAATAATCAAAAAACGGAGAAATGTTAATATTCTGATTCTGCCCCTTGGCGTCACCCTATGCCCTGGACCAAACCCAGGGCCTTGCGCTTGCTAGGCAAGCGCTCTATCATTCTACCACTGAGCTAAATCCCCAACCCAAAAGCCTGTTTTTAAGGGGAAACTCCGCCCATTTCTCTCTCCTTTCTCTTCTGCTTTCCTCCCATGAGATACACACCTCTTGAACCCCTTGCCCCCATCTCTCTTTCCTTCTTTCTCTCCCCTTTCTTCCCCCACTAAATAAAACTCTTCTCTCTCTTTTCTTCTTTCTTTTCCCCCTTTTTCTCCCCCCCCCCACTAAATAAAACTCTTCACTGAGCACTGTCTGCATGGCATGGCATCTCTGTCTCTCACCCACCGTGCGGCACCTAGGCTCTACCTGCCAGGATCTACCGCCAGCACATACAATATCATAACAGTTGTGAGCTGCCTTGTGAGTGGTGGGAACCAAACTCATGTACTCCAAAAGAGCAGTAATTGCTCTTAACTGCTAAGCCATCTCTCCAGTTCCTTCTGTGAAGGCCTAAACTTGACTTTACAGGTGCATCTTAGGGAAGGGCCACCATCTCAGACCACCTGCTGTACTCAGTTCCAGGAAGGACCTCAGGAATGTGCCATGACAACTCAAACGGATACAGAGCAGTATCCTCCTGCAGAGTTCTTGTCTGCGATTTATGGCCCTTGAAGATATCTAGATAATCCCACTGAGCAGTCCAGATAATCCTGTTCAGCAGGTTGTGGTTCCCCGCCAAAAGTCTAACCCAATGATTTCAAAAAAATCACCTTGACCCATATCCCTTCTACCCAATCCCAGATTGCCAATCCTGGCTTGTGTTTTTTTTTTTTTTTTTTTTTCCCTATAAAACACTCTACATCCGGGCTCGTGGCCCCTGCCACATTTTCTTCCATCTGCCATGCAGTGGCCCAGGTTGAACCTGAATAAAAGGACCCTTATATGCTTGCATCGGAAACCAGCTCCTTGGTGGTCTCTGGGGGTTTTGAGAAAGGGTTACAACATTTCTCTTTAAATATCAGGCTACTGGGTTTGTATTGTTTACCTACAAAAAAGGCTTTTAAGGTAATTAAATATATAAATTATTCAATTTTCTGGAGAAATAATAATTAAAATGATGAAAATTAGAGACAGAAACCGGTCGGGCTGTTTTAGGGTGAAGAATCCAAAAGTAAACAATTTTTCCTTGGCTAAAGCTGGGAACACCCTTGGCTCTTTCAACCTTCTGTCCTTGCTGAAGGCCAGAGATACCAGAAACATTTAAGCCAAAACGCCTGGTTCTTCCCTGACCAGAGGTGGGAAATGCCAGAAGACAGATCTGACTTATCCGTATCTCTCCCTCCCTTATGAGCATCACTTCCTTGAAACTATATGTGAGGATGTGACTTGCCCCGGACCTGGACACCTCATTAATGGGCCAGTGATAATGGTCAATGTACCCTCCACCTCCATGCCTCCATTTTGTAAAGCTTATTAACCCAAAGGTGGAAACCTCAATGGTGCCTTGTTCCCAGGGACCCACTCCTTCTATCCAGGGACTCTGCCTTCTTGACCTCAATTCCTACCTATGAATCTATCCTAAAAATCCATCCTCCTGGGGTTGGGGATTTAGCTCAGTGGTAGAGTGCTTGCCTAGCAAGCACAAGGCCCTGGGTTCCGTCCTCAGCTCTGGAAAAAAAAAAAAACCATCCTCCTGTGGTTTGTGAATTTCATTCTTCAAATTTACAAGACAAGTCCCGCAGGGGATCCCCAGCTGGCCTGGCCAGGGGATTATCCCACTAGTGAGGGAAAATATGCTGGGTAGATGCTACCCCGGGGCGCTGGGGGTGGAAGCTCATGGAGTCATACCCCAGGCGCTGCATCCACTTGGAAATAGTTTATCTGATAGAAAGATAGGGAAAGACAGAAAGAAAAGAGAGGGAGAGAGGGGGAGGGGTCAAGGGTGCACACCTCATGGGAATGGAGAGAAAGAGAGTGGAAAAAAGAGAAGGGGGGGTCCCTTAAATCAGGCTTTTACATCAGGGCACAGGGCGTCCCCAACAGGAGAGTTTCCAAGGGGTGGGTCGAATATTAACAACAAGAACCTCGGGGCCACTGACTGATTCAGTGAAAGTCCTAGGTGACAGTGTGTGTGTGTGTGTGTATGTGTGTGTGTGTGTGTGTGTGTGTGTGTGTGTGTGAGAGAGAGAGAGAGAGAGAGAGAGAGAGAGAGAGAGAGAGAGAGAGACTCTAACTCCTGAGTGGAAGCCCAGCTGATGTGTGGAAACCAACATCAAACTCAGAGACACTACCTTCTTCCATATCAAAACGACTTAACAGCCTTTAGTGTTTTATGATTTTGAATCAGCATCATGTGGGACGCTCAGGATAACTAATGATTAATATTGATTAACAACTTGACAGGATCAAGGACCACCTGGAAGCAATCCTCTAAGAGCAGGGTTAGGCTAATTGAGGTGAGAAGACCCACCCTAATGTGGGTAGCACCATTCCATTGTCTGGAGTCTGGGACTGACTAAAAAGAAGAAAAAGCAAATTAAAGACTAGCATCTCTCTCTCTCTGCTTCCTGACTGCAGATGCATACTACCTCAGGCTCCCACTGTCATGCCTTCCCTTCGTGGATGAACTGGACCCTCAAATTGTGAGCCAAAAATAAGCCCTTTCTTTTTGGGGGAATTCCTGCAGAGCTGCAGCTGGTTTGATTCCCGAGTGTTAGCACCTAGCTTTAATCTGCCTTTTGTGATTGCTACCTTCTGACTCCTGGCACCTTCTATGTGAATCTTGCCTGAGAGTTTTCTAAAGGTACAAAGCCTGTGCAATCTTGGTTGAGGAACAGCCGGGAAAAGCACAGGCATTCCTTAACTGAGAATCTGCGTTTGGCATTGTCCCTTTGGGGAGCTTGATTTTTTGGGGGGAGGATAAGAGGTTTTGGAACATGAAATCAACTTGCTAAAAGGTATAAATTGGAGAACAATTAAAAAGCCCTTTGTTAAGCTACAGAGTCAGTCCTGAGAGACGGGTCCCCCTATAGCTGGAAAGGCTAACTTCATCCTTAAGGTGCCTCTGTGCCTTGATTCTACAGACCTGCTGAACCCACACCAGATGTACTGTGGCCCAGATGTACAATGGTGTGAACCCACCCAGATGTACAACACTTTCTTCCTTAAATTGCTTTGTCAAGCATTTTGTCTCAGCAGTAAGAAAAGTAACAAGTAAGTAACATACTTTCTTAATTCCAGCACACAGAATCAGGAGAATCTCTGTGAGTTGGAGGCCTGCCTAGTCTACAGAGTGAGCTCCAGGACAGCCAGGACTGTTACACAGGAAACCCCTGTCTCTAAAAACCAAAAACTGGGAAAAAAAAAAAAAAAAAAAAAAAAAAAAAAGTAATATACTCTGGTTTTCTAGGTGTGTCCTGGGGGGAAAAATTCATTCCATGTGAATGGTAAAACAATGACCTCCTGATGGAAAGCCACCTGGGAGGGACTGAGCCAGCCAGGCTTCCTGGACCAGAGTGAGTGTGACAGTTTCATGTGTCAATCTGGCTGGGCTACAGCCGCCACCCAGCCCCCCCCACACCAACCCCTTCCCTAGCTGCTTAATCAAAGGGGAATCTATGCACAGTATAAGGATACTTTGTAGATGTTTACAACCTGAACAATCACTTGAATTTACCTAAAGCAGTGGTTCTCAACCTTCCTAATGCTGTGACCCTTTAATACAGTTCCTCATGTTGTGGTGACCCCCAACCATAAAATTATTTCATTGTGCAGGGGCAAGTGAATTTCTGAGTTCCAGACCAGCCTGGTCTACAGAGCAAGTTCCAAGATAGCCAGGGCTACACAGAGAAACACTGTCTCAAAAAATAAACAAACAAACAAAAAACCAAAAAACCAAAATTCATTGCTATTTCATAACTGTAATTTTGCTACTGTTATGAATTGTAATATGAATATTTCGTATGCAGGTTGAGAACTGCTGAAAAGAAAAACATCCATTTGGTTTGTTGGGTTTTTGGTTTTTCTTTTTGGTGGGGGTGGGGTAGGGGTGTTTCTTGAGACACTGTTTCTCTGTATAACAGCCTGGCTGTCCTGGAACTCCATCTGTAGACCAGGCTGGCCTCCAGCTCAGATCCACCTGCCATTCCTGAGTGCTGGGATTAAAGGCGTGTGCTCCCACTCAAATATTCTCAAATATTCTTGAATAATGTGAGTGGGCTTCACACAGTCTAAGGCTGAGTTGAATACAGAGGTTTGCCAGCCTGCCCTCCAGATTGTAAACCCCTCCTCAACCTTAGCAAGCCAATTCTTTGAAGTAAGTCTCTTTATATGAGAAAGTATCTCCCACCATTTTTATTTATCTGGACATTCCTGACTCATGGGGAAGAGGTAGATATCTTGCCATGAACTCCCCAGTTGAGATTTGTAGAAACACTAGATTTGGAAATGCAGGAGAGAAGCCCTACAGTTTAAGGGCAGGTGCTGAGAATCTCAGAAGAGACAGTAAGTAGCTCCCCAGAAATGGGGGTGCAAGTTCTTTCTGAATTGCACCATTGGGACCATTAGATGGATGAGGAGCCACTTTTAGAAGCTCACATCTAGTCAATTTCCATGATGCTGCATCTCACCTGCGATCTGTGTGGAGATGAAGAGCTTTCCTACCCTTCTGCACTACCAGCCGATGACCATGAGCCTTAACCTCAGGAAGGTCAGCTGGCTTTGAGAAGAGAGGGTTCCTTCCAGCTTTGCTTCAAGGTCTCTGGTGTGCTTTCTAAGGATCTGCTTTGGTGTGCTCCAGGGCTTTCCTTCTGCTCCAAGTAGCAATCGTCCTGGACAGGTCCTTTCTCAAGAACCCTGGCTCTCCTGGAATTTGCTCTGTAGACCAGGCTGGCCTTGAACTCAGAGATCCATCTGCCCTTGCCTCCCAAGTGCTGGGATTAAAGGTGTGTGCCCTCACTGCCCAGCTGTCATTCATGTTCTTTTCTCCAAGGGAAGCTGTCAACGCTTTCTTCTTTTCCTCTTCCCCCTTTTTCTTTTAAAGATGCATTTATTTTATTTTATGTGTTTGAGTGTTTTGTCTGCCTGCTTGTCTGTCTGTGCATGCTTGGTGTCCACTGAGTCCTGAAGAAGGCATGGGATCTCTTGGAACTGTGTTGCGAATTGAACCTGGGTCCTCTGTAAGAGCAGCCAGTGCTCTTAACAGCTGAGCTGTCTTGCCAGCCCCATCTTTTTTCACCTAACTTAGGATGGAATCCAGGGTCTCATGCCTGATGGGCAAGGGCTCCTTTACTGGGCCAGCCCCCAGTATGGATCTTTCATCTTTGGCCAGCATTCCTCTTGACTTGACCCAACATTCCCATGCTCTAGAATTCTGTAAGGAAGTTCTGAGTCTCATGTTGTTTGTAACAGGATTTTTGTTTTTCTGAGACAGGGTCTTTCTGCATAACTCTGGTTGTCCTAGAACTCACTACATAGAATAGGTTGACCTCAAACTCACAGAGATCTGTCTGCTTCTGCCTCCTGAATGCTGGAACCAAAAATATGTGCCACCAGGCTTGGCTCTGTTTGTAATAGTTTTAACTTTGATTATTAGGTAAAACCTTTGGAACGTATCAGTTTAGCAGACTACTGCCTCCCACCAACCCAATACTTAAGGGTGTCATCAGATAGCATCTAAAACCTATAGCAGAGCTGTGCCTGGTGGTGCACACCTGTCATCCCAGCACTTGGGAAACACAGGCTGAAGGATCAGGAGCCAGTTCAGGGTAATCCTTGGCTGTGTCTCAGGGTTTGAGGCCAGCCTGGTCTCATGAGACCCTAAAAAACAAATATACACCTATTGCAGAGCTTTCTCTGCTTTGCTGTAGCCCACCTACCTGCTTCTCCCCCAAAATGTATTTGATAAATGAGTTGATGTATGATTGCCATTTTATATGACTATAACATTCATTGAACCATTTCTGTTTGGAACATGTCATTCAGGGTGACCTGAATCTGTGTTTCTTGGGCCCTAGTCATTCATATTTGGCTCAGAATAAACTCATTTCCCTTTGGATTGAGATCCATATTTTGCATCAACACTCCTGTTTTCTGTGGGGGTGCTATATTCTAAGAACTCCCAACCCTGATTGTTTTCTATGCATACCTATGACAAATTTAAACTAGGTACTGTAAGAGATTGGGAACAAGGACTGATAAAAAGAGAATAATTATCATCATATATCATAGAAAGTATTTAAAATATGAATTTTTGATTTCTATTTGGTGTGTGTGCATGTAAATATATGCTTGAGACAGGGTCTCATGTAACCCAGGTTGGTCCCAAACATGCTGTGTAGCTGAGGATGGCCTTAAACTTCTAGAACCTTGGCACCCTAGGTCTGGTTGCACTGAAATGGTGCCTGAGGCTAAGTGTCCAGGATGACTTTGCTAATAACACATGCAGCACCTCAACAAAGTAACTGTGTCCTCCTGACCACATTGTCCAAATGTGGGCTTCTTTGTGTGATAGCTAGATCCCAAGAATGCAAAATCAGAAATTTCTAGCCATCCTTAAGGTGTAGGCCTAGAAGTGGCAAGCATCAGTCCTAGCATACTCTCTTGATTAACCTGAAGTACAGGGTGAGCCCACGTTTACCAGGAGGTACCACCTGAGGTTGCAGATGCCACCAGCTGTGGTCTCACGGGGCAATCTTCCAGCAATGCAAGGCTGGATGTCTACACACTGAGGTCATAGCTATGAGGTGTAGTAATGAAATTCAGAAATGGCAAGAAAATTCTGAATGGTCCCATCTTTCCAATCTTGCCACTTTTAGCAAAGTTCAATGAGAGGGGAAAAGACAGAAAATCAAGCTGGAGCTAGCTTTTCTGCTGTTGGCCTTGCTGAGGGAGGAACTCTGAGCTGTAACCTATAATCTGGAGGACGGAGAGGTCTGTAATTTTGAGTTTGCAAAGTTGAAAGAGCCATGGCTTCATCACTGAACCAGATCTAAGTGAACTGCTGAGTGGCAGTGTTAGCAGGAGTTGAGACTGTTGCCTTCTTTAAAAGAGCTGTGAGCCTGTGGCCACCGGAGCTTTGCCATCAGACCTGTTGTTCCTGATGGCCTAAGGAAATCCCTTCATACGTTCCAGGAATGGCTATCAAGCAAGAGATCAGAGTCTGGCCTGGAGATTATCGCTCTGCGGAGGACCTGGGTTCAGTTCCTAGCGCCTAAATGGCAGCTCACAATCTTCTCTAACTCTAGCCCCTACAGTAGATCTGATGCCCTCTTCTGGAAGACCAGGCACATACATGGTGTAGATACATACATATCATCAAAACATTCGTACACATAAAATAATAAAATAAATAAATCTTAAAAAATAATTTGATGAATAATCTTTTAAAAATATATATGAGATTTATTTTTTAAACAGATTTTTAAAAAAGATTTATTTATTTATTATGTATACAGTATTCTGTCTGCATGTATGCCTGCAGGCCAGAAGAAGGCACCAGATCTCATTACAGATGGTTGTGAGCCTCCATGTGGTTGCTGGGAATTGAACTCAGGACCTCTGGAAGAGCAGTCAGTTCTCTTAACCTCTGAGCCATCTCTCCAGCCCTTGTTTATTTTTTAAATATGTATGTGTGTGTGCCTGGTCTTCTGCAAGACCAGCAAGTACACTCAACTACTGAGCCATCTTTTTAGTCCCTAAATAAATAAACTATATGAGACAGGACCTCACTGTGTCACCCAGGCTGGCCTGGAACTCACAGAGATTCATCCACCTGCTTCTGCCTCCTGAGTGCTGGGATCAAAGACATGCACCACCACACCAGATTAAAAAAATCTTAACTGCGTTTATTTATTTATTTATTTGATGTGTGTGTGAGTGTGTGTGTGTGTGTGTGTGTGTGTGTGTGTGTGTATACATGCACACATATGTGCCATGGTAAGTTTGTGGAGATCAGAGGACAGCTGTGGGGGTTGGATCTCTTCCACTGTGTGGATCCCAGGGATTCAACTCAGGTTCCCAGACTTGGCAGCAAACACCTTCACTCTCTTAGGCATCTTGTTGGCCCTTTCATGTCCTGTATAAAGCAACCTTGCTCAAGGCCCAGCTCCTAACTGTCTGGGTCTGCCATAGACATTTCCTAAGATTCTGCCTGCAAGGGGAGGGGAGGAAAGCAGTCAGTGTCTCAGTGTTCTCAGACAAACTATCCCAAGACGGGACTGCCCAAGGCAGAGACGTCTCATCTGCTGTACCCTGGCCCTTTCATACAGTTCAAAACCTTCACGTCCACAGAGCAACCCATCCCACATTCAAGTGCTGGTACCAACACTGAGTATTTTTGAGATTATGCTTCTTCATGTGTTTGCAGTTGAGCTATGAGTAATTTCAAAATGAATTTTAACATATTTGCCCTCCAGTTATAAAATGGCATAAATCCCAAACAGGCATAAGTATACCTGAGGAACTTTTAGTATCAAGCAGGGGTTCAGGTTCTCTGCGCAGAAAGCTAAGTCTGGTTTAAATGAACCATGTTCCTCCTGTCTCACCCTGGGCCTCCATATCTGCTTTATTCCTGCCCACCTGTCAGTAGTAGAGAAAGTCCCAGGGAAGGATAGGGACTGGCCCAGCTTCTGCCCCGAGCTCATCTTCTGGCCAATGACTAGGTTCTGTTTTGTGGGGAGGAGAACACGTGCTGATGGTGGTATGAAATAATGCTCTGCACATCTGATGAGACAGCAAGCTCCAGGAGCAGAATTTTATTCAAGAAGAAACTGTGTGGGCCCACCTAAGATATAGGAGGCTCTGGGTACTGCCCTCAGCAACAAAATAACATAGTATATCTCTCGGAAAAAAAATAGTCGATTTTTTTAATTCCTTTTTTGTTTTGAAAGGTTTTTATTTTTTTATTTTATGTGTATTTTGCCTGCATGTATCTCTGTGCACCACCAGTACCAGATGTCTACGACGGTCAGAAGAGGGCATTAGATCCCCTGAAATTGAAGTTATAGACAACTTCCATGTGAACTGCCATGTGAGTGCCGGGAATTGAAGCCCCTAAACCTCTGGAAGAGCAACCAGTGACTGAGCCAACTCTCCAGCCACAGGGTTTTTATTTCTTTTTTCTTTTTTTTTTTTTTTTTGTTTGTTTTTCGAGACAGGGTTTCTCTGTATAACTTTGGAGCCTGTCCTGGAACTCACTCTGTAGACCAGGTTGGCCTCAAACTCACAAAGATCTGCCTGCCTCTGCCTCCTGAGTACTGGGATTACAGGCGTGCGCCATCACCACCCAGCTGGCTTTTTATTTCTATATGAAGTGTACCCCACAGTACAATGTTTTAAATTCTTCTTTTTTTTTTTTTGAGATTTTATTTAAGCCAAGCACAGTGGTGCATGCCTTTAGTTCCCCAACTCAGGAGGCAGAGGCAAGTAGATCTCTGAGTTTGAGGCCAACCTGGTCTACAGAGTGAGTTCCAGGACAGCCAGGGCTACACAGAAAGAGACCCTGTCTCAAAAAAGAAAAAGATGCCGGGAGGTGGTGGCTCACACCTGTAATCCCAGCACTCAGGAGGCAGAGGCAGGTGGATCTCTGTGAGTTCGAGGCCAGCCTGGTCTACAGAGCTAGTCCAGGACAGGCTCCAAAGCTACAGAGAAACCCTGTCTCAAAAAACCAAAAAGAAAAAGAAAGGAAAAGAAAGAAAAAGGAAAAAAACCAACGAAACAAAACAGAGAGATTTTATTTATTTTTGTTTTATGTGCATAGGTGTTTTCCTGCACCTATGCAGCATGTACAATCAGTGCCTAAGGAGGCCAGAAGAGGGCGCCAGATCCCCTGGAACTGGAGTTAGAGAAGGTTGTGAGCCTTATCCACATCGCAAGGCCTCCCTCAAAATGAACTGTAAATTGAACCCTGGTCCTGTGGAAGAGCAGCCAGTGAGCAGTCACATAGGCCTTGATGTCTTGAAACATATCTTTCCTTGAATCTCTCATCTTGTTTCTGGGAGGGAGGTACTGTGACTTCAGACTCTTATTTAAAGCTGTAAATACAGCTGCCATTTTGTAAAGCCTTGGAGAACATTTTCAGGGTTGCTTGAGGATTGGGCATGTAGCTCAATTGGTAGAGTGTTCACCTGGCATGCATAAAATCCTGGGTTCAATCCCCAGCACTAGATAAACTGGGAGTTGTGGTACGCACTTGTAATCCCAAAACTAGGAAGGAAGATCAGATATTCAAGGTCATCCTTGGCTACATAGTGAGTTTGAGGCCATCCTGGTCTACATGATACTCTGTCTCCAAAGAAGGAAAAAAAATGTTGCTTAAATTTGTGCCCAAAATGAGTGTAATGTTCTTTGTTCTTAATTAGGTTGATTTTATTCTTGGCCAATAGTAGGATGAAAATACCTGTGATTTCTGCTAGAAACAGAGTCACAGTTATTGTTATCAGTGCCTACAGTCATAAACGAAGGAAATTAAGGTTCATTCATTAAGGGTGTTTTTTAAAAAATATTTATTTTTATTATTTTTAACATGTGGAAAGGGGTGTGTGTGTGTGTGTGTGTGTGTGTGTGTGTGTGTGTGTGTATGTGTGTGTGTAGGTAATGCACACAAGTGCCAGTGCTCACAGAGGCCAGAGGTGTTGGGTTCTCTGGAGTTAGAGCTACAGGCAGTTGTGAATCACCTGATGTGGGTGCTAGGAACTGAACTCAGGTCCTCTTAACTGCTGAATCATCTTTTCTAGCCTTGTTTTATTTGTGAGATAGGATCTCAATGTGTTTCCCAGCCTGTTTTCAAACTTGTGAGCCTTTTCCCTTAGTCTCCCAAGTGTTGGCATTATAGATGTTCACCACTGTTAGTATTCAGACCCACTTCTTGGGATCCTGGTCCATAAGCAGATAATCCGCTTAGCATCCTGACACCATCCTTCATTTCCTTTAAGAAAGAACTCCACCCCCCTTCACTCCTTCTTCTTCCTCTCTGTATCACCACAAGGTGCGCCTCTGCTCTCTCTCTCTCCCTTCTCTCCACACCCCTTTAATAAACTTTCCACCTGGATGCTGTGTCTGCATGGTATGAATAACTTTCCACTGCGCCACACCACCACCCCTCATGTTCACAAGGCATGTCTCCTTCACCCACCCGGGCACCTTAGTTCAAACTGCCAAGGCCTCCCGAGAGCCATTTCATAACAACCACCGCACCCAACTTTGCAGACCTCATAAATGACACAGGCTTGGTCCCAGATCAAAATATCCTTTCCTGGAGTTGGTGCTCCTAAGGACCATGGCATCTGTTCCATTTGTTAAAATGACCCTGAGCTGGCTTGTGAGTTGCCAGGCATCCTAACTGCCCACAGACTCATATGCTCAGATGCATCTTTCTGAACACAGCTCAAGACTACCATCCCAAGAAACTCCTCCTGAAAGCCCTAGACTGAGCTCTGAGCTCCAGTCTCCCAATGTCAAGGCCTTCCTGTACTAGCCACAGAATAACGTCACTGTCTGTGCTCTTTAGTTTTCTGAATTGGATCCATGAATGTTTATTAAGTTCCTATTAGGAACTCACAGGTTTTTGTCTTGATGTGGAGTCAGAGTGTGTGTGTGTGTTTAAATATGTAAAGAATACATTTCTGGAAGGATATATAGGAAGTGTCAAGCTAGGCGGTGGTAGCACACACCTTTAATTCCAACTCTCGGGAGGCAGAAGCAGACGGATCTCTGAGTTTGAGGCCAGGCTTGTCTACAGAGTGAGCTCCAGGACAGCCAGGGCTACACCAAGAAAGCCTGTTTTGAAAAAACAAAAAGAAAGCAAACGGCCAGGCGGTGGTGGCACACGCCTGTAATCCCAGCACCTGGAAGGCAGAGCCAGGCAGATCTCTGTGAGTTCGAAGCCAGCCTGGGCTACCAAGTGAGTTCCCGGAAAAGGCGCAAAACTACACAGAGAAACCCTGTCTTGAACCCCCCCCCCCCAAAAAAAAAGAAAGCAAACAAAAGAAAAACCCTTCTGATCCTCTTACCTCTCCTTCACGGTGCTCACAGATTACAGGCATACACCCCCTCTGGTTTTATGCAATGCTGGGTGTCAACTCAGTGCTTTTGTCCTTGCTCAGTGTCTTTTCTTTCTTTCTTTCTTTTTTTTTTTTTGGTTTTCTGAGACAGGGTTTCTCTGTATAGCATTGGTGCCTGTTCTGGATCTTGCTCTGTAGACCAGGCTGGCCTCAAACTCACAGAGATCCGCCTGCCTCTGCCTCCCGAGTGCTGGGATTAAAGGCGTGCACCACCATCTCTTGGCTTGCTCAGTGTCTTAGTTAGGGTTTCTGTTGCTGTGAAGAGACACCATGATCATGAAACGTTTTTTCCCTTGAGACAGAGTTTCTCTGTGTAGCCCAGGCTGACTTCAAATTCACAGAGATCCGCCTGCCTCTGCCTCCCCAGTGCTGGGGTTAAAGGCGTGCACCACCACTGCCCACCTGATCACAGCAACTCTTAGAAAGGAAAACATTTAATTGGTGCTGGCTTACAGTTCAGAGGTTCAGTCTGTTATTGTCATAGTGGGAAGCATGGTGGCATGTAGGCAGACATGGTGCTGGGGAGGAGCTGAGAGCTCTACATATGGATCGGCAGGCAGCAGGAAGAGAGAGTGAACCACTGAGCCCGGCTTGAGCATTTGAGACTTGGTGACACAGTTCCTCCAACCAAGCCGTACATCCTCATAGTGCCATCCCTGGTGACCAAGCATTCAAACATGTGAGTCTATGGGGACCATTCCTATTCAAACCACCACACTCAGCAAGAACTTCTCCAACTGAGCTGTCTTCCCAGCCTAAGAATGCAATTTAAAAGCACATCAAGTTATCTACCTTCATCCACAGACTTCCATCTGTCTTTCCTGCTCTTACAGGATAAATGAAGTACCGTGAAGAACTGTTTGGTGGTTGGAGACCAGCTCTTGCTGCTGGTTAGAGGAGCTACTGCACTCTTGTGGACATATTTGGTTACTGCATCCAGCCTAGCACCCATCTGTCAGAACAAGACTTTCGCCATATTGAAGACCCAGGTAACAGCTTCACTCGGTGACACTTTATAGCTGCTCTTCCACAGGAAATTATCTGAGTCACAAGCCTGGACATCAACTATGAAGCACCTCTTTGGCTGCTGGGTGGTTCTGACCAACAACCTGTTCCTTATAAAGAGGAGATGGATTAAGATGGGGAGGGAATGGGAGGGTCTTCTGAAGTTCCTAAGTATGGCTTTGGCATTCTCAGAACACAGTATCTTGGAAGACCTCGATGATTCTCACATGGTTGATATCCTCAAGTCCAGCTCAAGTCCTGAGGAAAAAAGTTTGTATGAACACCAGGGAATGGCCCCTGGCATCCTGGATAGCCCAGATGAGACCCATCATTGTGGACAGCCACAGGAAAAATACATACTGTGTGGGGTGGAAAACCTTGGAGAGATGTTCTGTTGTTGTTTGTGGGTTTTGTTTCTCTTTTGTTGTGTGATAGGATTGTGGGTGTCTGTCGGAGCTGGACTCCAAACTTTCGAAGGGTTCTTGGGTGGAGGAGAGAGGAATGAGGAAATATTAGGTAGAAAGATAGAAAGAGATGCTAAGAAAGACAGAGACACAGGATAGCTTCGGGAGGGCCCTGGATCAATATCCAGCCACCCAGAACTTTATTCAAAAGAGTTTTTTATAATATGCCAAGGGGAGAGGAAAAAGACCTCCCCCTATGAAGATCAAAGCACACCGTACAGCCAAGTGTAGACCCTTTCAAACACCTAGTAAACACGTCCCTGACCAAATCATCCTATTTTGCAGTCCTGCTGGGTAAAGCAAGCTCAGAGTCTCTGACCCTGAGTAAGGTCTCACTAGGAAGCCTCTGTGGGCCACCACATAGGATCTCACTTGAGTTGCCTAAGCTGGTCTTGAACTCACTATGTAACCCAGGCAAACTGGAACTTGAGATTACTCCCTCCTCTGCCTCCTGAGCAGGGATCGATGACATATGTGGGTACAAATAGTACCCTCCCTACTCCCTGCAGTCCTGAAGTTCCATGTCCTGTGATTTCTCTTTTGAAAAACTCACTGTGGGGCTGAGAGTATAGCTCAGTGGTAGAAAAATTCCTTAGCAAATGCAAAGCCCTGCCTTCGATTCCCAGATGACAAAACGAAGGAACAACCTACGACAACTTGCTTTCGTGGGTGGTGGAGGATCGAGCCATTTCGTGAAATGGATGTGATAGATTGGGTGGAATTTAGCCGGCAGATGGCGCTGGTAGGGCTGCAGACCTGGCAGTCGGCTCCCACCTGGAGGCCCGCATCAGAGTCAAGTGCCACTGGGAGATACTCACATGGTGAAGGCTGGTTCATGTCTGTTCTAGTGCCTCTGTTTTAAGGTCTCATCGACCATGAGCCCTGTCACAGAGGTGCGGATATAAAGTAGACTGTAATAGGGAGACTGTCCAAGCAAGGAAAGTAAGGCCACTCAATTCCGGAAAGTCCGCTACCCCACGGCACCGTGGCCAGCATTGTGGGAGAGGATGGCCAATTTCAGTAATGCTAAATGAGGAAGGAAAGGAACTTTTTCTTTTTCTTTTTAGGTTGGTATTATAACCTTTATCAAGTAATGCTATGGGTTAATAGAAACAGCAAAGAACCAAAGAATTAAAATGCAAGCTATGTAAAATCCCAACTAAAGGGGCTGGAGAGATGGCTCAGAGGTTAAGCACTGACTGCTCTTCCAGAGGTCTTGAGTTCAATTCCCAGCAACCACATGGTGGCTCACAACCATCCGTGAGATCTGGTGCCCTCTTCTGGCCTGCAGTCATACATGCTGTATACAGAATAAATAAATAAATCTTTAAAAAAAAAATCCAACTAAAACCCAGAAGTGTCTAATGTATTCATTCATCAGCTAACTAAAAGCCCAGGAAAGATAAGACACCCAATATAATAAAGTACTGCAAAACAATTGGCAATTTCCAGTTATCAAAATCGTGGATTTTGCATTTTGTATCCTTTTCTCAATCAACCTTTTAAATAGGGTGGGCAGGGGGAGGGAAGGATTCTGAGAGGGTCACCTTGGAACGCCCATAACCCTTGGGATTCAGTGCTGAAATTATCAGTGGCTTCCTCCCTTGGTTAATTCAGAGGTGCCAAGATGTCAGTCTGGGGACATGAAACAGACCTTCCAGGCTTTCAGATAGGTCAGTCTTTTTAATACTGTGTGTGTGTGTGTGTGTGTGTGTGTGTGTGTGTGTGTGTGTGTCAGGGGCGGGGGAGAGGGGACCCTGTGTTTTGACAGTTTGAGAAGATAACTGAGTCTTCCCAACAAAAAGTCACCTGACCCACAGACTTTTTTGTTTGTTTGTTTGTTTTGATTTTTGTTTTTTCAAGACAGGGTTTCTCTGTTTCTCTGTGTATCTTTGAAGCCTATCCTGGAACTCACTCTGTAGACCAGGCTGGCCTCGAACTCACAGAGATCCGCCCACCTCTGCCTCCCAAGTGCTGGGATTAAAGGCGTGAGCCACCACCACCCGGCAACCCACAGACATTTTATACCTCTCTGTTCAGAAGAGTTCCTGAAGTGATTCATGGGCTCAACTTGTCACTCGGGGACTTTCTATCTCTCCCCTGAGCCATATCCATATCTTCCAGTTGCAAGACAGCCACCACAGATCTTGTCATTGTGAAACCTGGAAGAACATATCTAGGAAATTTCCTTCTTTGTCTCTTTTGTTCAACTTTTGTTAGGTAGGGAGGTCTTTCTTCAAATTCTGCCTCCTCCCTACCCCTGGCCCCCAGCACACTTGATCCTTTATCTTTACAGTCAGTGAACTCAGGTGGTCAGGCTTGATGGCAGGTACCTTTATGTGCTGAGCTATCTTGCTGGCTCTCTCTTACATATTCTCTCTCTCTCTCTCTCTCTCTCTCTCTCTCCCTTTTTATTTTTTGTTTTTCTTTTTTTCTTTCTTGGCTCTCTCTTACATATACTCTCTCGCTCTTTCTTTTCTTTTCTTTTTTTTTTAACTGTGAAAAAAATTAATAAACTATAACTAGAAGGTTTCTCTGGTCCCAGCTGGCCCAGCAGTCTCAAATTTCTCTGATCTTGCCCAGCCTCTTGGTCCCATGGCTGCTTATAAAATAATCATTCAGAGGCTTAATATTATTTACAGACTGTATGGCCTATGGCACACTTCTTGCTAACTAGCTCTTTCATCTTAAATTAACCCATTTCTATTCATCTACGTTTTGCCACATGGCCATGACATTACCAGTCTGCTGGCATCTTGCTTCTCCTTAGGTGGTGGCTGGCATCTCTCTAGACTCTGCCTTTTTCTTTCCTGTATCTTTGGATTTCCTGCCTGCTTCTAAGAAGCCTTGCCATAGGCCAAAGCAGCTTATTTATTAACCAAAGGGAACAACATATATTCACAGCATACAGAAAGACATCTGCCTGCAATAAATGATAGCCCACACAACATATACATATGAAGACTATGATGAACACATGTGAGCTCAAGGCCCATTCTGAAAAACAGAGCCTCATCAATGCTTTGAAGCCCGTGGGCTTTCTCATCCCACCCTTCCTTCATCATAGCTGCTGTTGTTTCTTGTTTTAGTTTTTTACATTGCCTTTGGAACTCACTGTCCTGGTCTGCAGGTTGCCTGCTGAGCAGCAGATCTGGGCTGGGCCTGGTGTGCAGCTCTGCCTCCTGTGTGGGCTGACTGAGTTAACTCCAGTCTGGGACTAGATGTAGACCTGCTCCACATGTTCTCATCCAACTTGGATCAGAGTCTCCCTAGGGCATATTCTTTCCATGGCAGCTCCCTGAGGTGCGAGAGCCAAGTCACACAGCACAAGCCCATTTAAGGCCACTGCTCTTGTTAAGTCTAGGAACATTCCACAGGCCAAAATAAGCCGTAGAGCCCTGCCCAACTTGAATGGGCTTCCTTCCCTTCTCAGTAGAGGGAGGTGCAGTGAATATTTGCTAAGCCATAGTCAAGATGATCACAAATAGACACATAGTGAAATTATGTATTGATGAAAAATGATTGAATAACCGAATAAAAATATGGTGGTGATTTGATGGTTCTTTCTTCCTCTCTCCCTCTCCCCCTCTCCCTGTCCCTCCAGGGTCTCATACAGCCCAGGCTGGTCTCAAACTAATATGTCGCTGAGCATGGCTTAATTCCTCCTGCTGTCACCCTAAGAATTCTGGATTACAGGTTTGTACCACGATATCTCATTTATGCCATGTTGAACCAGGGCTTTGACTCGGGTACATCCCTGACCCTTTCCTCTTTTTGACATAAGGATGTAACCCAGGCAGGCCTCAGACTCACGATCCTCCTGCCTCAGCCTTCCAAGTGCTGGACTGCAGATGTACACCATCATTCCCAGCTTAACAACTGTCTCCATTGTCTCATGTTAATCAGAGCATCAGCGTATGTGGTCTTTCTCTTTTGTTCTCTTATCATTTTGTGGTCCCCTCTTTTGACCCGAAGATATTTTGGTCCTGTGTTTATTAACTCAGACTTTTACATGGAAATATGTCATTCGGCCATTTTTTACCTTGAGTAGTTAATTTACCAGAACAAATGTCATTAGGTCAGTTCAACAATTCCATTAAGTCTGTTTCCAACTTATCCATTTTCACTTGCACTGGGCCCCAGCAATCATCACCTGAAAAGTAATTTCTGATATAAATATAATGAAGATAAAAATATCCACAGGGTCAAAAGAGGGGCCCACAAAATAATAAAAGACGGGGTCACTGGGCCACTTGATGCTCTGGAAAGCATGAGACAGTGGGGACAGTTGTTAAGAAAATCACCATTAAATTTCAAAAATCCATAGCAAAACTTTAATAGTAATGACATTTCCAACTTCTTCTTCTTCTTCTTCTTCTTCTTCTTTTTTTTTTTTTTTTTTTTTTTTTTTGAGACAAGTTTTCTCTGTGTAGCTTTGGATCCTTTCTTGGAACTTACTCTGTAGCCAAGGCTGGTCTCCAACTCACAGAGATTCACCTCCTGAGTGATGAGATTAAAGGCATGCACCACCACCACCACCACCACCACCACCACCACCACCACCCAGCCCAACTTCTTATCTTTTGTTAAAATTTTCTCTTCTAAGAAGTCCACCTTCCTGGAATAATGTTTACAGATCTGCATCTTGACATGGGTTTAGTTTCCCATCAATTTTTAGTTGATAAGCAGGTTCATCATGTACAATGAAGTTCCCTATCTTATTTTTTCCTGTTGATTATGTCTGAGCATCAGTCTTATGTCACAACTTTAGGGCAACAGGAAATTACATGATACTTTATTCCCTTTTGTTGTTTTGACATGAGTCTCATGTAGTTCAGGCTGGTCTTGAACTTCTGGTCCTCCACTTTCTAAGTGCTGGGATTAGAGATGTGTCCACCACACCTGGCTTCACTTTATTCACCTTAAATCAGATGAAGCCCAACTCAGAATCTTATGGCCTGGATATTATTTGGGCTCCTTATACCCCAGCACCTGTCGGTCTCATGAAGAGAAGAATGTCCGTCTTCAGTGAATGCAGTATGCTCTGGTCTGCCACATTGCTGGCCCTCTTCATGTTCAGACTGTAAGTCATCCACACACAAATCCCTGACCTCCCTAGTTCGGGAAGTCTCTTCTCTCAGTGCTCTCAAAATGTTGGCTATTGTCTTCTGGGATGTTGTTTCCTGCCCTTACAGAAGACAGTGTCTCAAACTAACTTGGGTAAAAGGCAGACGTATTTCATTTTTCTTAATTCATCCAATTTAGGACAGATATGTTTCAATTTTAGGAGAAAACCTCAGAACTAGATGAATTTGGTCTAAGAACACAGGTTTTTTTCCCTCCTTCCTTTCTTCCTTACTTCTCTCCCTCCCTCTCTTTCTTCCACCTTCTTTTACTTTTTGTTTTGTTTTGTTTTATTTATTTATTTATTTGGTTTTTCTCCCATGCTCATGGATAGGTAGGATTAACATAGTAAAAATGGCAATCTTACCAAAAGCAATCTACAGATTCAATGCAATCCCTATCAGAATCCCAACACAATTCTTCACAGACTTGGAAAGAAAAATACTCAACTTCATATGGAAAAACAAAAGACCCAGGATAGCCAAAAGAATCCTGTATAATAAAGCAACCTCTGGAGGCATCACCATCCCTGACCTCAAGCTCTACTATAGAGCTACTGTAATAAAAACAGGTTGGTACTGGCATAAAAACCGACATACCGACCAATGGAATCGAATTGAAGACCCTGACATTAATCCACATAAATATGAACACCTGATTTTTGACAAAGAAGCCAAAACTATACAATGGAAAAAAGAAAGTATCTTCAACAAATGGTTCTGGCATAACTGGATGTCAACATGTAAAAGATTACAAATAGATCCATATCTGTCACCATGAACAAAACTTAAGTCCAAGTGGATCAAAGACCTCAACATAAATCCAATTACACTAAATTTAATGGAAGAGAAGGTAGGAAGTACTCTTGAATGCATTGGCACAAGACTTCCTAAATATTACACCAGTAGCACAGACACTGAGAGCAACAATTAATAAATGGGACCTCTTGAAACTGAGAAGCTTTTGTAGGGCAAAGGACACAGTCAATAAGACAAAGCAACAGCCTACAGAATGGGAAAAGTCCTTCACCAACCCCACATCTGACAGAGGGCTGATCTCCAAAATATATAAAGAACTCAAGAAACTAGACGTCAAAATACTGAACAATCCAATTAAAAAATGGGCTAAAGAGCTAAACAGAGAATTCTCAAAAGAAGAATCACAAATGGCTGAAAGACATTTAAAGAAATGCTCAACAGAGAGCATCCGGAGGTCAGTGGACTCTGGAATCCTGGGACAGAACTCAGCTTGTCAGCTTTGATAGCAAGTGCCTTTTCCTGTGGAGCCATCTTGCTGAGACCCAAGAATTTCTTATAGAATGAAACATGCAAATGGATTTTTCAAGGGTTCAGTTAAGGTGCTGGAAAGATGACTCAGTGGTTAAGCGCACCTGCATCGGCTGTTTTTTCTAGAGGACCCAGGTTTGCTGGTTGTAGTGGCACACACCTTTAACCCCAGCACTCAGAAGGCAGAGGCAGGCAGATATCTGAGTTCAAGGACAGCCTGGTCTACAAAGTGAGTTCCAGGACAGCCACGGCTACAAAGGGAAACCCTGTTTTTAAAAAAAAAAGTGAGAAATAAAACATGTAGCTGGGCATGGTGACACACACTTTTTTTGTTTTTTGTTTTTTGAGACAGGGTTTCCCTGTGTAGCTTTGTGCCTTTCCTGGAACTCACTTGGTAGCCCAGGCTGGCTTCGAACTCACAGAGATCTGCCTGGCTCTACCTCCCAAGTGCTAGGATTAAAGGCGTTCGCCATCACTGCCTGGCAAAGATCTATCTATCTATCTATCTATCTATCTATCTATCTATCTATCTATCTATTATGTATACAGTGTTCTGTCTGCATATATCCCTGCAGGCCAGAAGAGGGCACCAGATTTCATTACAGATGGTTGTGAACTACCATGTGGTTGCTGGGAATTGAACTCAGGACCTTTGGAAGAGCAAGCAGTACTCTTAACCTCTGAGCCATCTCTCCAGCCCTGACACACACTTTTAATCCCAGCACTAGAGAAGCAGAGTTCAAGTCTAGCCTGGTTGATAAATTGAGTTCCAGGACAGCCAGGGCTACATAGACCCTGTCTCAAAAATAAGCAAATGGGGTTGGGGATTTTGCTCAGTGGTAGAGCAAAGGCCCTGGGTTTGGTCCTCAGCTCTGGAAGAAAAAAAAAAAAGACAAAATAACAAAAATAAGCAAACAAAGAAAAACCCAAAAAACATGTACTTGTCTTCTAGCCCAGTGTCTCATTTTGCTGCATTGGAGAATAATTTTCTAAGAGGTGAATATGGGTAAGGTATTCAAACCATTGCACCTGGCAATCACCCTGCTGTACATATATCTCAGAGAAACAAAAACTTAGGTATGCGAACGTCCATGCGCGCGCGCGCGCGTGTACACACACACACACACACACACACACACACACACACACAAATAAAACAAAAACAACACCTCCCCAAAAATAAGTACCCATGAATGTACATAGCAGCTTTATTTTATCTGTCACAGTGCAAACAACTGTCAACCCTCCAATGAGTGAATGATTAAACAGCCTTAGGCCATTTATACAGTTTAAGACTGTACTCTTCACTGACTGATGCATGTTAACAATCTGAGGGACTCTTAAGGGCATCATTCTTAGGGACAGTGAGGAGTGTGTTACCACACCTACTTGACTCACTACTTACATTTTTATGGTTTTTTTTTTGTTTGTTGTTTGTTTGTTTGTTTTTCAGAGCTGAGGACTGAACCCAGGGCCTTGTGCTTGCTAGGCAAGTGCTCTACCACTGAGCTAAATCCCCAACCCCACTACTTACTTTTTTTTTTTTTTCCAGACAGGGTTTCTCTGTGTAGCTTTGCACCTTTCCTGGAACTCACTTGGTAGTCCAGGCTGGCCTCAAACTCACAGAGATCCTCCTGGCTCAGCCTCTGGAGTGCTGGGATTAAAGGCGTGTTCCACCACCGCCCGGCACATTTGTAAAATTGTTATTTGTGGGGTGTTCACAGGAGTTCATATGGACAGTTGTTAGAGGACAACATCTGGTCAATTCTCTCCCTTCACCTGTCTGTGTGCTTCTTGTTAATGTTTGGGGTAGTGCAAGCCGGCAGATGTCTAACCGTGAAGGAGGGTGTTTCAGTGAGCATCATTTTCAGATCTGTTCTGAATCTAGTGTGTGGGAAAGCATCTTACCTCTCTATATCAGTCGTAGGGACTGCCATCGTTTCGTGGTGGTCTATAGACAGAACTGAAGAAATTCTCAATTTTAACTAGAAATTAGTAAAACTTAAAGGTGGAGCCGGGCGGTGGTGGTGCATGCCTTTAATCCCAGCACTCCAGAGGCAGAGCCAGGAGGATCTCTGTGAGTTCGAGGTCAGCCTGGGCTACAAATCCAGGATGATCTCATTTCAAAACCTTTGTTTAATCCAATCGACCTAGACCCTATTTGCAAATGAGGTCACATTCACAAGTATAAGGTTTAAGATGAGGTCATGGGCTTTTTTGTTTTGTTTTGTTGTTGTTTTGAGGGGGACACAATGCAAACAGTTGCATTGATATTGGTGTACTTATTTATCATTACATTTTATTTATTTTGTATGTGCATGTGTCCACTTGAATACACTCTGTGTGTGTGAGTGTGTTGGTCAGAGGACACGTTTCAGAAGTCAGTTCTCTCCCTTCACCATGTGAGAACCCGGGGCTTGAACTCAGGTTGTTAGGCTTGGCAGCAGGAGCCATTACCAGCCGAGCCCTCTTGCCAGCCCTACTTGTCTTTGTTTATTTTATATTCATTTTTTAGTTTATATGTATGAGTGTTTTGCCTGCATGTAGGAATGTTCACCGTGTGTTCTGGAACTGGAGTTGTGATCTGCTACGTGAGTGCTGGGAACCAAACCTAGGTCAGCAGCAGCAAGAGCAGCCAGTGCTCTGAAGATTGAACCAACCATTTCTCCAGCCCTCGTCCTGCTTTTTATTTATTTGTTTATTTATTTTTGGTTTTTTGAGACAAGGTTTGTCTGTGTAGTTTTGGTGCCTGTCCTGGAACTCACTCTGTAGACCAGGCTGGCCTCAAACTCACTGAGATCCTCCTGCCTCTGCCTCCCGAGTGCTGGGATTACAGGTGTGCTCCACCACCGCCCGGCTCTACTTTTTACTTTTTATTTTATTTATTTATTTACTATATGTACAGTGTTCTGCCTACATATATGCTTGCAGGTCAGAAGAGGGCATCAGATGGTTGTGAGCCACCATGTGGTTGCTGGGAATTGAACTCAGGACCTCTGGAAGAGCAGTCAGTGCTCTTATCCTCTGAGCCATCTCTCCAGCCCTGTTTTTAGTTTTTCGAGACAGGGTTTCTCTGTGTAGCTTTGCGCCTTTCCTTGAACTCACTTGGTAGCCCAGGCTGGCCTCGAACTCACAGAGATCTGCCTGGCTCTGCCTCCCAAGTGCTAGGATTAAAGGCGTGTGCCACCAATGCCCACCTTATTTATTTTTTTAACCAGAGCTGAGGATCGAACCCAGGGCCTGACTGTCAGGTGGTAGCTTGGTGGAAAGGTGTTTACCAGTCATGCTCAAGGATCTAAGTTTGAAAAAAGGAACAAAAAGTGTCTCTAAGGCCAGGAAATTCAAAGGTCAACCCAGCCTGAACTGCATGAAACCCTATAATAATAATAATAATAATAATAATAATAATAATAATAACTATAATTACTTTGGAAATTTAAGAAAATAGACATTAAAGATTACATTAGAAGAACTGATCTTTATTAATGAGCCAATGGCTGTTTTAGTGTCTAAATCTATTATTTTATCAATTCCTTCAGTTTGTGCTTCCTCAGATATGCCTTTTAAAAAATAAACTCTGGGGTTTGGGGATTTAGCTCAGCGGTAGAGCACTTGCCTAGCAAAGCATAA
>NC_050443.1:79908512-79916012 GCF_903995425.1 Onychomys torridus
AATCATCTTCATGTATGCCCCCATTCTACTGGGGAACATTTAAGATAGACAATAAGTCTAACGAGCTTTTTGTCACATGTAAGTGCCTGATTTCAGTTTGGAAGATACATTTATATAACCATTTACAATTTAAAAATATTTTCAGTTATTCTATCACTTGAGCTTAAGTTGATAGAGATAAGTAAAGTGAAGTTCTAATAGATCATCAATAAATATAGATTACAAATTTCTTGGACAAACATTTTCTCATTCAGGTTGCTAAGCTTCTGGTACGTGCAGCTGAGGATTTCCTATTTGTGGTACTCTGTATTTCAGATGGGAAATGCTCCCACACAATCAGATAAGGGCCAAGGTACCAGGTAGGCTGCTTACCTGCATATGTATAAAAATATAACTAAAAGAGTAGAGTAAGCCAGGAGTGTGGTCCATGCCTAACATCAACTAAGGCATGAGGACCTCAAGTTTGAGACTAGCCAGAACTACACAGCAAGTTCACGTCACTCAAAATGGAGACACTGTCTTATTAAAAAAAAAAAAAAAAAAAAGGTGGCCAAGACATGACAAGAAGCTTCAAATTAATCGCAAAGAATTAGAACCGGGGTTGGGGATTTAGCTCAGTGGTAGAGTGCTTGCCTAGTGAGCGCAAGGCCCTGGGTTCGATCCTCAGCTCCACAAAAAAAAAAAAAAAAAAAAGAATTAGAACCTAGGACATCTAAATTCCTGCCAATGGAAGACTCCAAAACAGTGCTCTTTCAGAGCTCACACACACAACTTCCACCACTACTAACTTGTCATTCTATTTCCAACTAGGACTGGGTAATTTGATCATCCATGCAGTCAAATTTGCTTCCTCTAGCTACCTAGACTACCCATATTCTTTAGTGTCTGTATGCATGCACAGTAGAAAGTTTTTTGGGCACTGGGCTCAGTGTTTGAGTACATAACCTGTGGGAAGCTCTGATCTGAAGGTAGAGAAGGAACAGGGAATTCAATGGTAAGGATACACACTAATTTAGCCTTTTTACTTTTTTGTAATTTCCTATTTATTCCAAGTACATGTATATTTTAACAATAGAAAAGATAAAACTTTTTATAGTTAAAAATAAAGGTAAGGCAGAAAAGGGGGGAAAAAAGGAAAGGTTGGTTCACATAAAATTTAGGAAAGTTATTACTTCTAAGGGAGAAGGGAGAAGGAAGAAGACAGATTTAATCAGGCAGGAGAGCAGCCTCCCAAGAGGCTTTAAAACACTAACCCCTGACCTGACCGGGGATGCAGTTCAGTGGCAGAGAGCTTTGCCTAGCATGTTCAAGGTCCTAGACTTGATCTGGGGTGGAGGCAAGGGTGACAAAGACAAAGACCTCTCTGATCTTGTACTTGAATTCAGGAGGCTGAGGCAGGAGAATTGTTTCTGGGCTACATAGCAGGACACCACCTTTAAGTAACAAAAGTACTAGAAATCTCCTTTTTATAAAGTGAGGTAATGCATACATAGGTCTTCAACTTGAGTTGTTTTGGTTTGGTTTGTGACAGGGTTTCTCTGTGTAGCCCTGGCTGTGCTAGAACTCACTTTGTAAACCAGGCTGGCCCCAGACTCAGAGATCTGCCTGCTGCTGCTTCCCAGAGTGCTGGGATTAAAGGTATGCATCACCATGCCTGACTCGACTCGTTATTCATTGTGGATGTGTGTGTGTGTGTGTGTGTGTGTGTGTGTGTGTATAAATATATATAAATGAGTCATTTCATAATTTAAAAAGACATGGTCAGGGTTGGGGAGTCAGAATTCTGGGTACTAACCCACACTCTGCTACTTATTGACTGCATCCCTTTAAAAAAGCACTTTATTACTCTTAACAGCACAGTTGTTATTTGCTAGATTATGAAGCTAACATCTAACTTTTTTTGCCATTTAATGAACTGCTTAATGTAACTAAACTATAAACATACAAACTGTAGATTAATTGTGGTTTCAAAATAATATAACAGTAACTTTATAAACAAAAGAATGCCATAATACTAAGAACTCAGTGGCAGGGTAACATAAGCATTCTCCATTCCAGCTTCTGCCCATCTCTCTATGATAATGAAAACTAATACTGTTTTTTAATATGCACTACATAACACATTGTGTTAAATGCTTTTCTTAACATATTCTGTTTAACCCACCAAACAACCTTAATGAGGTTAATTTTATTATCCTCACTTTATAGATAACCGCACTGTGCCCAAGGTCACACATCTAGTAGTGAGCTTCAGAATCCACACGTTAGCCAACACACTCATTTGCTTCACTTCTAAACTGCAAACAGCCTGTCCTTCCCATGGCATTAAAGCTTTCTGACAACCACTTTTCCTTCTTCTCCATCTCCCCAGCACGGAGCAGGCATTCAATAAATAGTGAACATACGTTTTATATACACACAAGGTATTTAAGACATGAACTCTGTCTCCTTTGACAGCCTTCGTGAAGTATGAATGTCTTGTTTTGCCATTTTAATCACAGTTAAACATACAACTCAAGATCTTCAATGTATTCACAATGTTGTGCAATAATTACCCCTAAGTAGAAAAAGGGTTTTATGACTTTACTGAAATCACTCCCCTTTCAAATACTGGAATCAGAACTGGGATTTGAAGTCAAAACCCTTGACTCCTAAGTTCACGGGCTCTTCATTTTCCCCGGGGACTGTCTATGGTATATTCCCTAGTTTCTCCCTTGAAATTTAAAGGTTGTTAGTTATAGTGGGTTAGAAAAAGGACTACAGAATTTCTTCCAAATGAACTTTTGGGACCCAGTGCCACAATAAGTGTGCTTGAGAGCTAACAATGAAAGAATTAAGGATTTATTGGAGTGGGAAATATTTGTTGTTTTTGCCACTATCCAGGCAAACTAGCTACTTCCCTTTTTGTTCTCTGGAACAATTACAGAGAGTAATAGAGTGAGGACTGTTTGTACACATTGAAGAGGGTATTAATACTCTTTGGGTTGATTCACGAGTTAAATAAGGATAAAGTACCTGGAACGTGGATACACATAGTTGACATTGAATAGAGTAGCCACTACTGTTACTGATATTTTTATTTTAGTTTTGAATTGTTTCTTGAGACTGCTCTTTTATTACTTATTACTTAGTATTTTCTACCTCATAATTGTAGACATGTACGCACCATATCCAGCTCAAAACTTTACTTTTTTTTTTCTTTTTCTTTTTGGTGCTGAGGATTGAACTCATGTAAGGCAAGCACTCTGATGAACTTTATATCCAGACCACGCCTTTTTTTTTTTTTAATTTAATTTAATTTTTTGCCCTTTTTGGTTTTCTGTTTAGCAGGTGAAACATTTTTTTTAAACATATTCTTTATTGATTCTTTGGGAATTTCACATCATGCACCTCCATCTGGTTAGCCTCCTGTCCCTCCATATCCACCCCTCACCCTTACATTATGCCACCCCAAATTAATTAAAAACAAAACAAATAAGCAAACAAGCAAATAAAAACTACCTCACTCCTCTGTCTTTCCAGCACCCCTTT
This sequence comes from Onychomys torridus, assembly GCF_903995425.1. NCBI lineage: Eukaryota > Metazoa > Chordata > Mammalia > Rodentia > Cricetidae > Onychomys > Onychomys torridus. Next base: position 79,912,044 of record NC_050443.1, read on the forward strand.
ATTCATCCTAGTGGCATTGTTAGCTTTAGTGTGTCACGAGGTATACCCCTCTGCCCAATCAACCCCATCCGCAAAATATTCATTGCAGTGAGTCATTGGTCTGGTCAAAGTCTCTGGCACACACACTGTCAGCACTGGACCCTCACAGAAGCTCCTCTCAGACATCCTGCTGTTTTCATAGAGGTTCTGCGGTTATTGTTTCAGGACCAATCCCTCCATGCACGCCAGCAGGTCATAGATGGGGTAGATGTTAGGGTGGGCCAACCCAAGGCCCAGGCTCAGGCAAGGGATAGAGACAGCAGAGACAGCTCTTCTAGACCCATGCCATCAGGGCCAGCTCTTTCATGTGCTAGTGAGGGCTGGGGCTATCACTCCCAATGAGGGGCAGGGCCAGCTATAAGGGGAACCTTTTTTTTTTCCTTTTAAGACAGGGTTTCACTATATAGCTCTGGCTGTTCTGGAACTCAGCATATAGACCAGGCTGGCCTCGAACTCACAGAGATCTGCCTGCCTCTGCTTCCTGAGTGCTAGGATTAAAATTATGGTCACTATACTGGTGAGAAATTTTTATTTATTTATTTATTTAATTATTTTTTATTTTATTTTATTGGTTTTTTTGAGCAAGGTTTCTCTGTAGCTTTGGAGCCTGTCCTGGATTAGCTCTGTAGACTAGGCTGGCCTTGAATTCACAGAGATTCTCCTGCCTCTGCCTCCCGAGTGCTGGGATTAAAGGCGTGTGCCACCACCGCTGGCGGTTTTTTTTTTGTTGTTTTTGTTTTTTTAAATAAACTTATTTAGTTAAATGTGTATGTTCCCATTTGTAGGTGTTGAGTGTGTTTATATCATGGTGTATTTGTGGCAGTCAGTACAACTTGAGGGAATCTTTCTCTTCTTCCACTTTTTAGGTCTTAAGGATAGAATTCAGGTCATCAGGCCTGATAGGAGCTAGCTTGGAACTTACTACATAGAGCAAGCTGGCCTCAGATTTGCAGTGTTCCTTCTGTCTCAGCCTCCAGAGTTCTGGTTTTACAGGTGTGTGCCATCATGTCTCTCAGGAAAAAACTTTTTGGAATTGTAAGAATAGCTAACAGTTATGACAAAGTGTTTGTTATTTCTGCTTTTTAATGTATTGATATCTCTCTTTGTATTTATTTTCTATCTGCTGTGTATGAGTGTTTATATTTTTTAGGGTTGGCTTCCTGGCTCACTAGACTTCTTTGACACTGTGAGTAGTCTTGCCCATATGCTAATGACTATCAAATCTCTTTCTCCAGCTCAGATTCCTTTCCTGAGCTTACACATACCTCTGGCTACTCTCTCTACCACCTGTGTTTTAGCCATTCCAATGTCCTGATACTGTATCTCCTGATACTGAACAACTCACATTGTTGTCTACTTCTGACCTGTATCTCTGTACATTTCCTACTCACAAACAGTTAAAATGGTCTCTTCTCTGTTTTGTCCTACCTTAAAGGAATTACCATACCATCCATATGGTTACTCAAGACACAGATCTATGGGGTATGTTCTTGTTATTTTCTCGTTTATGTCCCTCTCTTGGCTCCTTCACACAACATATATGAGCATCTATGATCTGTGCCTATCTGCAGTATAGTATACACTCCTGGGTTATTTCTTATCACTCATAGTACTGGCTACCAAGCACTGTGTAGTTGCTGAGCTATGTTGATGTTTCATAACTGTGCTTATGACATTTCTCCTTTTGTTCATCCTTTTGGATTAAATGATATTTCTTAAGAAATCTTTGAGAACAGCTAAGGTTGTCATAACAACAAAGTGCCCCTATTTGTACCCAGAGAACATCTAATGCAAGTCCTGTTATAGTGCTTGACTGACTTTAGGGAAATTTAAGTCTTTAATTAATATTTACTTATTATTGCTTTATTTTGAGGCAGGTCTCTATTATGTAGCTCTGGCTGTCCTGTAACTCACTATATAGAACAGGCTGGTCTATAACTCATAGAGATCCTCCTGCCTCTGCCTCCTAGGTGCTGGGATCAAAGGCGTGCCTCACCTCATCTGGCTTTTTAAAATTAGTATATTTTATATATATACACTAGTGTTTGTTTATGCCTGCAGAGGTCAGAAAGAAGGTGTTGGATCATCTGGTACTGGTATTTTGGATAGTTGTGAACTACCATGTGGGTGCTAAGAACTGAACCTGAGTCTTCTACAAGAGCAACAAATGCTCTTAACCATTGAGCATCTTTCTAGTCCTCAACTTAATTCTTTTTGTCTTTCCTTTCACTTAGTTGTAACTTTCCTGAGGGTAGTGACCTCTTGCCCTTGAGATGTATTTTAAAGTGAGTAGTTGGTTGGACTCAGTGAGGACAGTCGGTAAAGTAGTAATAAGATGCTCTATTGAGGAGTAAGAGCCACATTTTCCTTAGATGTGATTTTTTACTTGGGGAGAATGGAATTTAGAGCTGGGTGGTGGTGGTGGTGGTGGTGGTGATGGTGGTGGTGGTAGTGATGATGGTGGTGGTGACGTACACCTTTAATCTTAACACTGGGGAGGCAGAGGCAGGTGGATCTTTGTGAATTTGAGGCCAGTTTAGTCTATAGAGTAAGTCCAGGATAGCCAGGGCTACAGAGTGAAACCCTGTCTCAAAAAAAAAAAAAAAAAAAAAAAAAAAAAAAAAATTAGAATTTAATTGGATTAGTAAGTTGTCTGGGTTCTTTCAAAATGTCCGTTTTGTGCGGGTTTTTTGGCTGTTGTTGTTTTTTGCCTTTTAAGTGTTTATTTTTGTGGTGTGTGTGTATTGGGGTATATGTGCATGTGGCTATCAAGTCTCTTCCTCTATTGCTCACCACTGTTTTTTTTTTTGAGACGGTTTCATTGAACTTGAAGCTCATGCTGTCCTTCCCCAACCACTCACTGGCTAGCTAACAGGCTTCTGGGACTGCCTATGTTCCCGCAGTCCTGCACTCCTAGGAGGTGTGGCTTTTGTGTGGGTGCACAGCATTTGAACCTATATCCTCTCGCTTCCACTGCGATTGTTTGTACCCACTGAGCTTTCTCCCAAGCCCTATGCCTTGTTTTTTCTTAGATATAAACAGTTTTAAGGAAAGCTGGGCTGATATTTTTTTTATAGTAAATGTTAGTCTTTGGCTGATTTGAGATTAGGATCTGAATTTAAATATACATTTTGATCATTTCCTTCAAACTTAACAATTTTTGCTGATGTTCATATTTCTTTTCTAACACTGTTTTATAATTTTGTATTTTAGTTTTCTAACGTGTCTTCATGCCTTAAATTGATATTAAACATCCCTATTTGAGGCTGGGCGGGGTGCCTTACGCCTTTAATCCCAGTACTTGCGAGGCAGAGGCAGGCAGATCTCTGTGAGTTCAAGGTCAGCCTGGTCTGACCTCAGTAGTCTGAACCTACTTAGATAATGTCTTGGTTGTTCATCAGAATTATCCAAGAAAGTGTTGAAATAAATTCCCTCTATCACACTCTGGACCAGTGTTTACGATTTCTTGTAGGTAGATAGTGTGCATAGTCATCTTAGTCTATCTTGCTGCTGTAGCAATCCTTTAGGGTCATGTACAAATAATAGACATTTCTTGAATTCTCTTTATATATATATTTGGGTTTTTGAGACAGGGTTTCTCTGTGTAACAGCTCTGGCTGTCCCAGAACTCGCTTTGTAGACCAGGCTGGCCTTGAACTCACAGAGATCTGCCTGCCTCTGCTTCCCAGGTGCTGGGATTAAAGATGTGCAGCACCACTGCTCAGCTATTTCTCAGAATTCTTGAGACTAGGGAGTCTAAGATCATGATGCCAGCATATTTGGCATCTGAAAAGGACTCTTTGTTTTCAAGATGATTCTTTGTTGCTGTGTCTTCTAGGAGGGACCAGAGCTGGGTCTTCCTTGGTTTGAAGGATCAAAAGAAGTAGGTGTAGAAGGCTCCTTTTTTTTTTTTTTTTTTTGTTTTTTGTT